>NC_057697.1:4449252-4459252 GCF_014466175.1 Vespula pensylvanica
AAAATTGAAATTTATATACTATAAAATTAATTTATAAAGTTAGTTTATTACATTTATACGAATAATTAATTTTTATTTTTACATATTAGAAACAATTTTTATATAATATAGTTTGCTTTGTAAAAATTGTTTTGTTTATTTATTAATCAGGAAGATTTGTTTTTTATCATTTTTTTAAATATTATATGATATTATAATTATATTTTAATTATTATACGACAATATTATTAATAAGAATTCACATATAATCTGTTTTATAATAATCTTTTGTAACAAATAATTTCATAACAGATTCGTAATAATATTTTAATAATACTTTTTAATAAATTATTAATGAATAAATCGATTGATACAAATCAATAATTATTATTATCATCATCATCATCATCATCATCATCATCATCATCATTATTATTATTATTCTTTCTTTAGATAAACATATTCTTCGTCAGATACGTTGACAAAATTTATATTTTATAGCGAGTATTCTTTTTTTTTATTGAAGAAGGATAAAAATAAATTTTTTTAATTTATTTGTTTTTTAAATTTCTTTTTAATTATTTTCTTTATATTTGAAAGATTAAGTAATTCATAGAGGTCTAGTTCAAATGAAAATAGCGAGGAAAGCTTTGACGTGTCATTCGCAAAGATATCATACAAGTTATATGACATTATATCGATTCAACCTTCAAGTATATATGATCGAGCTTTTATAACATGTATGCCATTGTGGTAAAGACAAGTATAATGGGACGTTGATTATCAGAAATAATGCGAGGACAAATCATTTCCAATCATATTTCATTCATTTGTGAATTCTTCAAAAAAAAAAAAAAAATAAAGACTAAAGATAAAGAAACTTCATTTATAATCTTATTTATATTTATTTATTTATACTTATGTACACATGTACATACATACATATTTTAGAGGAACTTTAACTATCATTGTATTGTATTATATTGCGTACATGCATATTTATGTACATACACACACACACACGTTTATTAATAGTATTATACACATATTTATTTATAAATTATATATGTACATAGAATATTCATTATATTTCTTTAATCTATTTTCTATTGCAAAAACAATAGTATTGAAATAATTTATTCTTGTATTTCAGTCGAATTAATATAAGAATAATATATAATTATATAATTTTAGCATATGATATATCTTTTTATTGTAATTAATAGAATCGTTAGAAAATTTGATTATTATTAATCATATTAAAATAATAATTGAGATAATTTCTTTAGGTTCCTTTTTTTTTTACGACATTTCAAGATTATCAGTATTTTTTAAATGATTTATTTTTCTTTTTTTGTATCAAGTGATTCTTGATATTATTTCCAATGAAAAAACGATTAGAGTATAGTATTGCAATATGATAGCTTTCCAAATATTTAAAAAAAAAGGTCTGGTGGTAGACAAAATTATAATAAGCTATATTTTTTGTTTTGATTGAAGTTAAACAAAAATGTTAGAAAAGAAAGATGAATTCTTCAAGGTCCATTACATATTCGCGATTATATTAAGTTATTGAGTCACTCGGTATATGCATATTTTTTTTTTTTTTTTTTTTTTTTATAATTCGATGTATCTATATTTAACATTTTGTTTAATTGAAAATCTATTATTATTACTGTTACTATTATCATCATCATCATCATCATTATTATTATTGTTAGTATTGTTAGTATTATGAGTATTACTATCATTTAATTTTATTTCGTTTTATCTTATTTTTCATAATTTTTATTCCATTTTATATTTCCCAACTGTTGCATTTTATTTCATTTCATTTTATATTTCATTTATTTAATATTCAACTAATTTCATCCGCATTTTTAATGAAAAATTAACGAGAATAACACGCAAAGTTTTTATCTATTATCTGATTAGAAATGTAGTTTTTTTTTTTTAAATTTATTTTTCTTTTTTTTTCCTTTCTACAATGCTGTGATATATATGTATATTTATGTGTGATCTCCATTTACCGAAAAAGTTATTTCATTTGTAATGAACTCGACAACAGATGATTTTGTCTCTAGACTGATTAAATAGTTAATCGTATAAAAACTACTGAGCATGCGCGCAAGTGTTTAATATTTTATCGTCAAAGTTGGCATAAGTTCTACCGATTGACAATGTGTAACTATTTTTTATTCCATTTGTATATTACACATATAAATAATAGAATACGATTAAAAATAATAGAAACCAATTGAAACATTAAACGAAATAAAACGTAAAGTTAACTGAATGAAAGTGATAAATAAAAAAAGAAATTAATTGTTTTTCTCTGTAAAAGGAGAAAGAAAAAGAAAAAGAAAAACCGAAGTTTTCTTCGTTTCGTGTTTCATATCATTCTAATAATCTAGAAAAGAATTTAATTATCTTGAAATAAATAATACATCTGTAACGTTATCGAATTCATCTATCATATTAACTTAAGAAGCAATTTCAAGATATATATCAAGATATACGTACATATATATACAATATATCCAATTCTAATATTCTAATTCTAATAATAAGTTATAATAATAGCGATAATAATAACAATAATAATGAAAATGTGAAAATTCTTTAATAATATTAATATCAACACGATGAAGTAACTAAATTAATATTAACAACAACAATAATAACAACAATAACAATGATAGTAATAATAATAATAATAATAATAATAATAATAATAATAATAATAATAAAAATACAGAGATTTTCTAATAATATTAAAATAATAGTACGATAAAAAATTTTTTCAATAATTTAAGTAACAATAAAATTAACAATAATATTGATAATGTTAAAGAAGATATGATTTCCTATAATCTATTATCAATTAATTACAGTGATGTGAGAAAACATGCGAGACTACTCGTGTTCAGTGCCGGACACGTGTACGGCCGTGCGGTTAGCGTGATAGATCTCAAGATACTGATTTTGAAGGTTACCTTTGTTGGTCGAAACGAGAATTGGACGAATGCGGAAGAAGATGAATCGGTATATAACCTTGAACCAACTTGGTGACGGTACCTTTGGTTCCGTTGTGCTCGGCGAACGTATCGACACTGGAGAAAAGGTCGCCATAAAAAGAATGAAAAGGAAATACTATTCTTGGGAGGAAGCCATGAATCTTCGAGAGGTCAAGGTCAGATATTAACAACAATAACACACACCTTTACTATCGACCATCTCAATCATTTCCAGCTTAAGAAATTTATATAGATTTCTTTTTCTTTTTCTTTTTCTTTTTTTTTCCTTTTTTCTTTCTCTTCTATTCTGACGATGTATGAGTTTTATTTATTCAAGAAATTATTTTTTTCAAAAGATTTTTAAGATCTTTAGAAAGAAAAGAAAAGAACGAAGAAGGAAATGCAAATTATTATCAATACAATAAGTTATAAATAAGAATTAACAAGGATTATACTTTTTTATGTAATAATTATTTTCAATATTAATTAAATATAATCTGTACGATATTGAAACATATATTTAAATTAATTCGTATTTGTCAGTTATTTTTGTTGTTGTCATTGTTGTATAGAAAATCACTTAATATGCAAATTACAACGAATATTTGCATCAGTTTATTATTTTTTCGTTTTCTCTCTCTCTCTCTATTTTTTTCTTTTTTTTTTTTTTAATGTGGAATGAAGACGAATAATATTTAAATAATAATGAGTTTTGTTATGATCATGCATGTATAGAAGTCTACCTCAGGGCCTTTTCTTAGTCAGGTGTGATACCTGTTATCGCTTCTCTCTACTCTGATCAAAGTTTTATACGTGATTTCGTATGCGAACGCGATTGACGATAATGAAATTATTTACAGTCCTTGAAGAAACTTAGCCACGCGAACGTTGTGAAATTGAAGGAAGTTATTCGAGAAAATGACGTACTATACTTTGTCTTCGAGTATATGAAGGAGAACTTGTATCAATTAATGAAGGATAGGTATACATTTTTTTTTTAAACAAAAAATATATATATATTTATAAATTATTAATTTAAAATTAATTTATATTTATTACATTTATTTATTTATTTATTTATTTATTTTTAATAGATATAGTAATAATTGCGCCTGCGGATAGGCAACCTTTGTATTTTCTTCGTATTAAATATGCATATGTATCTAATACATAATATGCATACGCATTTATCTATCAGGAGTGAAGAATTACCGATATATTTTATTAATGAATTGTAGCCTATCTTTAGACGTCATAATTAATATTTTTATAATTACAATTTTTGCTTCTTATAAAAAAATATATATTAGTTTAATTAATTTAAATGAATTGAGAAAAGCAAATTTGTTGCATTTATTTATTTACTTTTTCTTCTATAAATATGTACGAGAGTTATAATAAATTGCAGATAGACAATCCTTTCTATTTTTTCGATAATATTGTCTATTGAAAATTGTGAGTTTTCGACGATAAACTACCTGGTAATATATGCATGCAATACAGAATAATCCATTTATCTGTTTATTAGAAGTAAATAATTATCGATATATTTTGATAAATGGAGTGTAGCCTATTTTCAGGGGCTGTAGTGAACATTTTTTAACTACAAAAATTAAATAAATAAATAAATATATATATATATAAAATTAATAAGCGAATCGATTATGATATAATTTTTATATTACACAAGAAGCATTTTATAATATACCATTTTAAATTATTAAACGTGTTCGTTTAGTCTTAATAACAAAATGAATGTATTTTTTGACATAAATTTTTTTTTCATTTCTTTTCTTTTTTTTCTCTCTCTTTTTTCTTTTTTAGGGACAAGCTTTTTCCAGAACCGGTGATCAGAAACATGGTGTACCAAGTTTTACAAGGACTTGCCTTTATGCACAAACACGGTTTTTTTCATCGTGACATGAAGCCAGAAAATTTATTATGCATGGGGCCGGAACTAGTAAAGATAGCTGACTTTGGATTAGCCCGGGAAATACGGTCAAGGCCACCCTACACCGACTATGTGTCGACTAGATGGTAATTAATGAATTTCAGATAACATCGTTGAATTCGTTGATGTAAGATGAATCAATCTTTTTTTTTTTTTCAAGCTCCTTTTTTCACAGTAATAGAAAATTAAGATTTTGAAATGTAATATTTTCTTTCTTTTCTTTTGTTTATATTACGTTTTTACATTGACAGGTATAGAGCACCAGAAGTTTTGCTACATTCGACGAATTATAATAGTCCAATTGATATTTGGGCTGTTGGATGTATTATGGCTGAACTTTACACATTCAGACCTCTATTCCCTGGCAAAAGTGAAATAGACGAGATATTTAAAATATGTTCAGTCATTGGGACGCCGGAGAAAGATGACTGGCCCGAAGGTTATCAGTTAGCATCGGCAATGAATTTCAAATTTCCAAATTTCACAAAAACGTCATTAGCTGTACTGATACCCAATGCAAGTCAAGAAGCTGTGATATTGATGGAAGATATGTTGCAATGGAATCCTATTAAAAGGCCAACAGCACAACAATCTTTGAGGTATAAACATTATAAATCATTGTACCATTTAATAATTAAATTTTTATATCTCAAACGAATCTTTTTAGGTATCCGTATTATCAAATTGGAATTCAACGTGTGGTTAGCAGTAAAAAAATTGGAGTATCATCGCAGAGAGAATTGATAATGAACAAAGTCAATCTTCCACCGCCGATTCCAAAACAATCAAATTATCATCAGCATGAAGATATAATCAATAACGTAGTACAATCTAGGTAAAATACGTTGAGATATTACGAGCAAAAAAAAAAAAGAAAGAAAGAAAAAAAATACAATATATTACGTTTGAAAAATATTTTCTTTTTTTTCTTTTTTCTTTCTTTTTTCAGAGTACAAGAGAAGATTGTACAGCCACAGCAACAACCGGTATTACCATTATTGAATCATAATAATCGTAAACGTGAAAACAACTCGTCTAAATGGGACGAAGATGATTTCGCTGATATCTTAGGGTGTGTTGCACGAATAACATAATCAGTCCTAATCAAGACGTCGCTCAGTAATCTAATACTAGTAATTGTCCGATCGTCAGAAGCAAGATAATCCCAGAGAGCATCGAAACAAAGCTACTGCCTGATCGTGTTTACAAAGAAAATCGTGCCAATTGGAATGCCAATTATGCCGAGGCTGAGAATTTCAAGCAGACCAATATGAATTGGTCATTGCCGGTTTGGAACGAGACGATGCAATTAAAGAATTGGAATCAACAATCTCAATCGGCTACGAAGAACACTAGGAAGGTCTCAGCTAAACAACATTATCTCAGCGTGGCTCGGTACGTCGCTGGCCAAACCACAAATTTGTCGTCCAGGTATCGAAAGTTACGAAATATTATCGTGGTCATTTTGATTCTATATTTGTCAATAATAATAATTGGTAGTATTTTATTCTACCATGGTAATTCGATCGAACTTTTTCAAAACGTTTATCAAATTTTTATATCTTTTAAGAGTTATAAAACTCTTCTTTCCGTCCAATGGTTACGCAAGTCTGATACTGATAATTATACAAAATCGTCGAATACAAAAGTGACCTTTCGATCGTTTATTATTCATTTACAAAATATACTTTACAATTTATTCGAAGATAAATCGGTATCAAAATCTCCTAATAGTTTAACAGAACTTAAACGATATTCTATTACAGCTTCTATTAAGTTAAACGATGTAATTTGTAAAATAATTTTCTTCATTTTTTATCCGATATTCACGTTGGGATATTTTTTCAACATTCTTTTATCTCTCGCTCAAAATGAAGGAGTATTTTTATTGAAATATTTATATGAAAATTTCATGTCGTTTTATTTTATTAGAGGACTTTGCGATGGTAAACTTTGGAAATATTTTAATGTATTTTTCCTGAAACTGGACAATTTATTTTCGGATTTTGTAAATTATCCCGGTATTACATGGTTGGGAATTTATTTGATATTATTTTTTATTGGGGCATGTTGTTTCGGTTTATTTCTTTTTAATTATTGCATATTTAAGAAAAGAGATTAGGGGAGAGTGAGAGAGAGAGAGAGAGAGAGAGAGAGAGAGAGAGAGAGAGAGAGAGGAAGGGAGAGAGAGTTAGTGGTAACTATTAATGCCAATAATTATATATGTGTATTGATAATTATGAAAGTCTAATATATATATAATACATATATATTATATATAATATATATATAATCTTGAATATCTAAAAAATCAAATAAAAGATATTAAACAAAAAGAGAATAATTATCAACACGTATATGTAATAATAAGTATACAAATGAGACCGAATTGAATTTCATTAAAAAATCTTCATCGCCATATTTTTTTCTTTTCTTTTTTTTTTCTTTGGAAATTAACATCTTATTAATTAAATTCATAGTACTTACAATTTCCATTATTCCTAAACTGTACACCGTCCTCCCATGTAAACATAAAATTCCTTGAATAAAATTATTCCTTAACCATATTCCATTTGTTCAATTGTCCGACGACTTACTGTTTTTTATATCTGTATATATTTACTTTCACTTTTGTTTATTTTGTTTATTATTTTTCTTTTTTTTCTTTTTTTTTTTGTATTTATTTCATTCAAGAAACGGAGACACCGACTCGAATCGATCAAGAATTACGATGAACGGCATGATAGGTCCACCTAGTTCAGAAAAATATGAGGAATACAATGACAACTTTTGGGGACCCAGAGAGAACGTTGAGAATCAAACAAGGCAGCATTATCTCCCACGAAATCGTTTCATAGCCGAGCAAAATTCAAGAATGCCTTATCCCAGTGTTTATGGTACGCATAATATCAGTGAGTACATATATACATATATACATACATAATTGACATAGATACATTGACATACACACAAAATTTTTTAAATCTGATTCGAAAAAAAAAAGAAAACAAAAAAGAGATTAACAATATAATTGTCTAATGAATCTTTTTTCGTTAAGTATTAGAATCTCTAATGATTTTTTTTCTCCCTTAGAACAACCAAATAAATCAGCTCTACAAACGAATCTCTTTGGAAGTGTCTTGAATGTTCGTGGAAGTGGCGGTGGACTCCATGGTCGAACTGATTGGGCTGCTAAATATCTCAAATGACCACGTTACAATTCCTCCTAAAATGAAAGATTTAGTTTTTATCGATACTTACCTTAATCTGTGATAGAATGATTCCAATCGTTCCAACAATTTTGCATTTTGCATAATCGTTCGTTTTAGAAAAATAGATTTCTATTTTGTAGTATTAGATTTACCCTAATACTGTTTTGTTTTTTTTTTATTTTTTTTATTTTTAATATTTTTTCTTTTTTTTCCTATTTCCTTCTCTTTTTTCTTTTTTCTTTTGTTTTCTCAATTGATTATTAATACCAATAAGGTAAGAGAAAAGAGAAAAAAGAAAGAAAGAAAGAAATGAAAAATGAATTCGATATTCATTATTCGAATATTTTTTTGGATAATATTCTGATAATATTTAGAAAAAGCAATGAATGGAACGTGTGCGTGATCGTTTATTGTTCATGAATATAAATGAAGCTAAGAAAAGTTAGTCATATTATCGTATTAAATGTCATAATATATATATATATATATATATATATATATGTGTATGTATATATTATATATATATTATATAAATATATATGCGAATTTCAGAGCCAACAGGATGATAGAAAATACTAACGTAATCTTCTGAATAGTATATGAAAATAATTTAAGTATGTATATATGTGTGTATATATATACACACAGTCACACACATTTATTATTTGTACATAGTAACATTATCGCAACATTGAGTAATATCTTTTCAAACAATTTGAAATAATTTTCTCTCTTGCAAATTTTTGTTAATGCATAATATAATATGAATGATTCATGAATGATTCATGTTGATCTTTTTCTTTCTTTTTTTAAATTTATTTATTCGATCTAATGACAGAATAATATACTCAATGTCGCGTTTCGATACAATAAATATACGGAAGTAGATTATAATAAAAAAGAAAAAGAAAATAATAATAATAATTATTATTATAATAGTAATAATCATAATAATAATAACAATAATAATAATAATAATAATAATAATAATAATAATAATAATAATAATAATAATAATAATAATAATATAATATATAACAATAAAGAAGAAAAAAAAAGAGGATTTTTTGTATTATTTACTAAGTATAATTAAAAGAAAATGTAATGATCTGTTATTATTTTATTATCATTTATCATTCGGATAAATTGTTTTCTCTAATTATTATAATCTCTTTATTTTATCCTTTTCATATATTCGTACTTATATTTATTAATACAATTCGTATCAAGATAGAGTCCCTTTTGTATTAAGAGCTATATAAAGCATTTATATAGTCTCTATACAGAGCTCATATTTCCTCGTTCCTTCTTTTATTTCATTTTTTATCGTAGGAATGAATTATTTTGTTTATTAAGTAATTAATACGATTTCAACTCGTCTCGCAAAAAAAAGAAAGAAAATGATTTCTCTTTTTCTTTTTTGTTTTTTTCTTTTCTTCTCTTTTTCGTTTACTAAATATAACTTGGTTAAACGATCGATTATTAAAATTTACACTAGTAACATCATGTGAATTAAATCTTTTTTTTTTTCTTTTTTTTGCTTCCTTATCTCATGCGTATATTATGTACAATAGAATGTTTGATTAAATTAAATATGATATTTATCATTAGTATGTATGGATATGTATACCTGTATACATTAAGGTTAATGATAAATGTGATTAATTAATACGATTAATTCTAGAGGTGGAGAAAGAACTTATATTCTTTGAAAAATTAATAGAACTATTGTTTAAAAAGGAAAAGTTTTAATAAATTTTCGTTTTTAATCTTTTCTTTTTTTAATCTTTATTTCTTCCTTTTTTTCACTTTCTGTTTCTTTTTTAAATTATCGCGGTAAT
>NC_057697.1:4461752-4491752 GCF_014466175.1 Vespula pensylvanica
AGAGAGAGAGAGAAAGAGGTAGAGAGACAACTATCGTTCATAACTATCGCTCGCGTAAAGACATACATGTAACAACTTCGTACATAATAAATCTTGCGCAATAACTTTATCAAGTACACTTGATAATTGTTTTTTTTAATTATCAAATTAATTAATTGATATGAATTAATTAAATCGATACATTTTTTTTTTTAATTAATTAATTGATATGAATTAATTAATTTTTAAGCATCTATCTAACAGTCTGTGAATTGATGTTAGAGTTGCCAGAATATATAACACTTTATTGTATTTAATATCTCGAATTTCTTTTCTTTTTTCTTTTTTTTTTTCTTTCAATTTTATTTTGATTTAATTTAATGTAATTTGTCTTTTTTGATGTATTGTTCCAAGCAACTCCAACAATAATAATCGATTTATAAACTTAAACAAAGAGAGAGAGAGAGAGAGAGAGAGAGAGAGAGAAAATTAGAAAGAGAGGAAGTGAGAGAGTGAGAGAAAGCTTAACCAACGATATTTTTCCAAATAGGACGAGTCACTTTTTTCTTATTTTTTTCTCTCGCTAATAATGTGGATGATATGCTTTTTTTTTCATTTTTTTTTGTTTTTTATTTTTTGTTATTTTTTCTGTCATGCTTCATCTAACGTGAAGAGTATTTTGTCTTGTTTTTTTATTTTTTTTTTTAATTTTTTTTCCTTTGTTATGTCATTGTAATCGTATTCCATTACGATTTTGAAACTCGACAAGTTATTTGCGCTTTATCGATTTATCGAATTTTAATGTTTTCTCGTGATAAACGAAAATGTATAAATATCTACATTGCCTATTATCAGGGGCTAACAAATTACATACCGTTGAATGCCAATTGCAGATTTTGATGAAGTTAATTGTTTAAATTTAACGTTTTTTTTTTTATATTTATTTATTTATTTATTTTTTTTTATTTTTTCATCTCAAGAGTGGAATACGTCGTTTCAGTTATTGTTATCAAATTGATTGCCAATTTTGAAAATAATTATTATAAATAATTATTAAATCATATCATATATATTTTTGATGCAATCAGACATTTTATTATACGTACGTTTTATATTTTTAAATCGTTTCTGTATACCAAAATTTTACTACAATTATATTAATAAAATAATTTCTTTAAAACGACATTTTTCTTTTTGTGACCTTTTTGATACAATCGATTTATTCCACTTTCAAAATAAAAATTTTAATTATTCTATAAACGAAGATATATTAGATCTTACACTACTTATCATCGATAATTATCGTCTATTAACAGTATCTTTTCTTTCCTTTCTTTGGTTAACAAATATTATCTACTAAATAACAACTAACGATAAAATTAATTAATACTATTAATCGATCTTAGAAACATTTTAAATAAAATACAAATGGCATTCAACGTGTTAACGAAGTATCAACATATTCAGATTGATTAATTTTTAAATTTATATAAATTCTTTTTCTTAAAAACAAAACAAAAAAATATTGTCAAGTTATTTGACAATAAACATTTTTTAACGGAAACAATAAATTTATAAAATCACACTTATCGTCTCAGTCTCTAACAAGTTCATCCTTTTTAGTTAAAATATTATTCAATATTTTTATAGATTTAAATCCCTGGCTTAGAATAGACTCAAACAATATTCTACGAACTTATGGAGATAATAATATTTCAAATAATTTGATTTTATTCTTTGTATGCGTGTTCAATCTGGCGTTACATTAAAAATATATGTTAATTAATTAAATAATTAATAAACAATTTTTATCATTATTCATTATCAACAAAATTTTTGATGTTTCTTTTTCTTTCCTTTTTATTTTCTTAACTGATGATATGAAGTCTACTAAAATGATAAATAAAAAGAAAAAAAGAAAAAAAAAAACTATGAAAAATCGTCTAATTTTTTTTCTTATTTACTTTAAATATCTTTTAATTATTTTCTTCGTTCTATGAGAATATCATAAGTTTGCGCAATTTGTATTTATTGCTCGCGAATTTTATTTCTTTTGCCTTTTCTGTTTTTCTTTTCGCGAGAGAGTAAAGAGTAAAGAGAGTAAAGAGAGTAAGTAAAATACCAGATTTAACACAGCACACAAACGTGCTCGTTTTAATGTTGAACAATCGCATTACTGACTGAGGTCGTAACGTTGGCTAATATTTTCGGTGAGATCGTCGTTGGAAGGTCCGTGTAAATTGTGCTATTTGTTAACATAGTACTTGTCAATACTGTTGTTAGAATGCTAGCAGTTGTCTTTAATTTCGGTATCGTTGTTGATTTCTCTATGGTAGGTAATGTGGAAGACATGGCGTTTGTTATAATATTTATGGTCGTGTTAGTATTTGGGATTATTATTGATTTCCATGGTTTCGGGCATAAATATTTCGTTTGAAACGGTGGACCAAAGCAAGTATCCATTAAATATGCTACCAATGAGCCAATCGTTAAGCCCGTTATATATGACAATGTCATTATATTGCCTGGTATAATGCATAAAATAAAACAAAAACAAGAATTAGTTTAATCGATTTGTTTTCTTTTGTCTTCTTTTAAATCTATTCCGAAGAAATGATTTAAAACATTTTATTTTAAATTGTAAGTATTCGATCATGTTTATTTATTCATTTGTCGTAATTTTTTTTTAATATCCTTTATGTGCTTCTAGATAGGTAATAATTTAAACTCCATTAAAAGCCCATTATAATAGATTAAATATTGAATCTTTTTTAAATAATTTATATTCTGTCCGGAGCCCCTTATGATAGATTAAAATGTTTGTATGCATACATTGCCTGCTATCAAGGGGAGGAACGCGGAAATTATTTAGAGACATAATATTGAAAAGCAATAATTACATTAAAATTAATAAATAGACATAACCGTTCGATGATAATATTTAATTATTTAATTATTTTTATTATTTTCCTAACTCTTCAGAAAGATAAAGAATTAATTAAATCTTAATGATTAATTTTATATCTATATAATTTGTACTTTTTCTTATTTCATTAGTATTTTTATTAATTAATGTTAAGTATTTTATAAAATAAATGATCAATATATATGAATATTTTGACACGAATATTTATAATAAAATATTAGTACGTAATATAAACGATCATTATAAATAAAAATTGTCTCCAGTTTTATTAACTATTTAAAATATTGTCGAATTATTACATTTAATTATTATATTTAATAGTTTTTTTTTGTTTATTAATCGATATAATACTGATCACTTATATTACGTAACGATATATTATTACAAATATTAAAAATAAAATTTATTTGAATTTATCAATTAAAAAATTTTTTAAATATAATGAAGATATAATGAATATTTATGTATATATTAATAAAAAATAATATTCAAAATTGTGATTAATTCCTACCTGCAAGTTCACGATGTTCCTCTGGTACTTTACTAGGCGCCTGAATCATTGGTATACTTCCAACAATACCATTTGTTAAACCAAGTAGCCAGGAGAATACTAATGGATAACATTCGTCGGATAATATAGGAGCGCTTCTTGGTATAGCGCATAATAAAAATAAAGGTATCAGTATAATCCTTGCACTCGAGAAGTAAAGTAAATGAGTACGTTTCCATTGAAATGGTATTGTTGCTAATAACTGTAAAAAATGAAGAAAGAATATTTAACGATAATTAACGAACAATTTTAAATAAGACTCAAATGGATCTTCTTATAAGTTAAAATTAAAGTCAATATTATTTATTAAATAATTCATCGATGTTATATCTAAACGTTAATTTTATCGATATAATTTCTAGTATTAATTAATAGTAATTTAATTGATGGATATATTTGAAGTGTTATAAATTGAATTTTTTCGTTTCTTCTTTTTTTTTTTTAATTTGATTTACTCAAATCTTTTTTTTAAATGTATTGTTATAGTAATTTTATTTTTATTTATTACCTTGCCAAAGAGATCAGAAACATTGAAAGCTGTCATCAAGATGACCGGCATCCATGATTCGTATTTGCAAGATACAATTTCTGACACTATTCCTGGATATAAACAAAGAGTTACGAAATATGCAATTCCGATGCTAGCCATGTATGGGAAGATAAGTTTTGAGACTTCGTATCTTGCCAGTAATCCTCCTGAAAATAATCCAAATGAAAGAATTCTTATTAATTTCAAAAAAAAAAGAAGAAAAAGTATAAAAAGAAAAAAAGAAAAAGATATGACAATTTGTTCTTTTAAAAGTATTGTCCAATTGCTTTAAAAATGACGATCATTTTGCAGCAAATTGATATTAAAATTTAACAAAATCGGCCAGATCGATTTTTATCAGATTCGGTCGAAAAAAAAAAAAGAAAAGAAAAAATGCCTTATAACATGAAGATTTACTCTAATAAATATCGGATACATAATTTTAAATATTGATCATCAGTATCTAACGAAACATCTCTAATCGAATTCTTAAAAAATGCTTTTAATCAAAATTTGCGTACGTAGAATATTGAAAGGAATCATATAGAGTTTTCAATTAATTGCTTAAACAATATTATTTTATCTAACAATTAAATGTGAACAAGAAACTTACTTTTAATACCAGACCAAGGTTTACTATTTTGATTAGCGTAAGAGCCTCTCATTACCACAACGTCTTCAACTTTATAAGTTGGACCAGCACTTCCTGGTAGATTTCCAGAAGTTGCACTGGGCTCGTAAACAGGATTACTAAAGGAGAATGCTGAGTATTGTCCGATACCTAAATGGAATAAAAATAATTTTTCCAAAATTACTAAAGAAATTACTCTCCTTTTTTTCTCCCTCTTTATATATTTCTTTTTTTTTTTTTTTTAAATCAACGAATTAATCATAAATTCGATTGAACAATTTATATAAATTATAAATTATTAAATTATAACATTAATATAAAAAAAGAAAAAAGAAAAAAATCGTTTCTTTAAATACATAAAAAAAAAAAAAAAAAAGGAAATTAAATTAAATAATATTTGTACGTTCAAAAATATATTACCATTTATATCTGTACTTGCACTAGCAGAATCAATTCCCAATGGACTGGTTTGTATCTTCAAAATTCCGTATTGACCTTTAGTTGGGTCACCCACCTGGTCAAGCGGATCCATCTGTCGAATGAAATCATTTAATCTCTGAATCTCTCATCGTTATTGCCAACGTTAAAATCACTCGGTTACCAGGCCAACGTCCTCCATTGGTTCCAATGTAATACGATTTCTCTCTTGACATAGTGTTATGTAGAATTGTACGAAATCAGTCTTTCGTACTACTTGATGTAACACGAAACACATCAGTATCGTCAAATTCGACAATGCGAAGAACATCGACGTATTACCACGTTCATCTTCCAGCAACGATTTCGTCAAAATTCGATTAATCGAAACCCAAAATCCAGCAACACCTATGTACAAAATCGTTGAATAAAATTTTCTTAAATAAACCTCGTTAATTCATTAATCGTTACGATCAATTAAATTGTCAACGCAATAAATAGATTATTTTTCCAAACTATCTTTTTTTTTTTTTTGTATTTTTTCACTAAAGGAAAAAAAATGTTAAACGATTGATAACTACTTTTGTTTTATTCATTTTTCTCTTTTTCCAAATTTAATATCTACTTACTCTCTCCGGTCATAACGGCTTGTGTATATCGACTAGGAAGCATCGAAGTATATCCATAAAAGCTTGATTGTTGGACTGTTAATTAGCAAAGATATTTTTTAATAGAAAATAAAAGATTTCGATGATTTTATAAAGAAATTATAACGAAGAATAATAACAATGGACACGATACCTGTACAACCAAGCGAGACAATGGCAACAGCTATTAAATTTATATTATATGAAGTAGTAGCACCAAATAGTTCCCACCAAATTTCGCATATTACCACGAAATTCAATGTAACGAACGAAACCAAGTAACCTGGTAAACAAACGACGATAACGATCATGATAATAATTATAAATAAAATTCAATAAAAATGTATTGTATACTTATACATATATACATATCCCTTACCAAAAGTTATTCGCATGTTCAGAGACAGTGTTTCAACTAAAATGTTATTAGCGAATACTGCAAAAAAGGCCATTGTAATATAAACGACTGACATGTCGAATATTACTGTCGTACCGGGGTATCTTGTTTGAAAGTAATCCACAGCGATTATGAAGCTGTAATCATAAGATATGACGACATATTGCGATATAATATATATACTTTTTATAAACGTTAAAACTGATGGCATATCATATAAAATTAGATATATTTATATATATATATAATTTTATATTATATATTTATTCTATATACATATTATTTTATATATGCTTTTATATTATATATTTATATTATATATACATATGTATAAACGAGCAATCTTTTAATATTATTTTATTATTTATTAGATTTGTAACTAAATTAGTAAATTAAAATATAAAGGAATATGTTATAATTACTTAAACATTTTAATATATATATATATATATATATATATATATATAATTTGACATTTTACTATAAAAAAATAAAAATTATTAAAATAATGTAATAGTTTAACAAGTTCTTAAAAAAATTATTGAAGTAAAAATATAAATAAATAATTTATAACAACTTAAACATCACACATATATATATATATATATATATATATATATATATGTATGTATATATATATAATTCGATATTTTATCGTAAAAAATAAAAATTATTGAAATAATATAACAGTTCAATGTGAACAAAAAATTATTAAACTAAAAAATATAAATAGATATATCATAATTATCTACAACTTATGTAAAAACTATATATATAAATCTATAAAATTCAACAATTTCTTATAAAAAATAAATTTTTCTAATGAAAGAATATATAATAATGTCATGCTTGAATTGACGATTTAATTCGGAATCTCTCATTGATTCCGCAAGGTGGTTCAATCGATTACAGTGTCTATGTTCTACAAAGGTCAGACCACGAGACACTATTTAGTATTCGAAGGTCTTTGACATAGGCTCTGAAAATGTATATGATACGCATTCACACTATAAATATATATATATATATATATATATATATATATAACATTAAAAAATGATTAATATGACCTGTTGTACGGTAGTAGGAAGCCTATTCCACCAAGTATCAAGGCCAGATAGATGAAGTTGCATTTGTCGACCGGTGGTGAAAGATGTGTAAATCCATTAGACAATTTAAATTCATTCATGCCTCTTGCTTTTCCTAATTGCACATATCCACGACTGAGATTTTCGTCCATTTTGTTCTTTTTTATCAATTTTTCTTTTAAGCACTTAGAATGATTAGGATCGACGAATTTTAAAGTAGTGGAGATTAGAAACTTTGGAGGATCGATCAAATGGATTTTTTTTTTTCTTTTTAGAGATACATGATAGGAGTCGGTGTTGGATACTTATAGTTTATTTTGAGTCGTCCAAACTGAAAGATAACTCGAGAATTAGGGAGGAAAAAAGAGAACAGAGATAGATAAGTAGAAGAGAAGAAGAAGAAGAAGAAGAAGAAGAAGAAGAAAAGGAAAGTCGCACCATATACACACTTCTCACTGATCGGTTAACAGCACCTGATCAACGCGTTATTTATTTCTTCTCAACACTTCGTTCAGACGTATGTTTCGTGCCGGAATATCACAGGCGCATGCTTTGAAATTTGTCTCATTGATTTCTGCGCGCGCAAACATTCTATCGTTTTCGTGACTCTTCATAGCTGACAATAAGTATCAACTTTCTCCTCTTGTCGGTAAAGAAAAAACATTTATTTATTTACTAAAACGATTTATTTGAAATACACGACGAAATTTCGACACATTGCGTGTTGGCATGAAAAAATATCATTTTATAATATTAATTGTTAATAACGTATTAGAGCTGATTCGAAATATCATTTTTGCATTTTTCTTTTTTTTTTCTTTTATCCTTTTTTTTTTTTTTTTTTTTTTTCAAAAATTGAATACGTCAATATGTTTTGTTTCTTATTTTTTTAATGATTAATTAATCAATTACGAAGGAACGTATGGATAAATAAATTAATTAAAGTTTAAATAATCTTTTTATTAATTTAATCGCGTTCATTTATTTATTTTATTTCATTATCAATTTATTGATAATGAAACTTTTATCTCCTTGCAGTAGTTTTATTATTAACTATTATTAGGAATCAAAAATTTCTTATCGACAAGTAATTTTACCGACGGAATATAAAATTTATCGACTGTGTATTAAATGAATTAAAATTATCGACGGATTATGTTTCATACAAATATAATTATATACGATTGATAAGTAAATTTAATTGATTTATTACTATGATATTAATGTTCTTAAATTAAACAATTAACGAATTGATTATATTCAAGTATTTTCATAGATCTTCGAAAAGAATTATAATAAATTAATTAATACAAATAAAAGAACAATTATTAAGCATTTGTTTTCTTTACTATTAAATAAATAATGAATATATGTATATATATATATACACATATATATATATTATATAGAATAACAATTTAAACAATATTTACTATATAAATGATTTATAGTAACTACTGAGTCATCTGGTGTTAAAAGAAGAAAGTAATGTAGTTGAAAGATCGCCATTTGTAAGCGACAGGCAAAACAAAAGTTGAATTTTGTAAAAGTTAACAAGAACGTATTAAAAGTGATGTTTTTAAAAGATTTATTTTCGTTTAATTAGTATAAAATATCGGCTTAATAAAATGCCTACATCGTGTAGTGTATATGGTTGCAATAATAGGTACTCGAAAGAGAAAAAGTTTCAATTTTTTACGCAAGTATCATTTTCCTTAAATTATTATTTTTTTCTTTCTAACATTCAATAACTAAACGATATTTGTTGTGTGCATATATATATACACACACACACATACATATATATATATATATATCAAGTAAACAAGTATAATTTTACTGTTATTAAAGTAACAATTTAGACTAATGTCAATAGCATTTGTATCGTATACATATAATGTAATATATCTGTAATATATCTAAATACATGTAATATATCTGTTTATATATATATTCTTTTATAGATTTCCATTCAAGAATGAACATAGACTCGCAGCTTGGATAACGGCTGTTAACAGAAAAGATTGGAAGCCATCTAAGGCAAGTAGAATTTGTAGCGCACATTTCAAGCCGCAAGATTTCTTGCATCGTCCTGGTACAGCTTGGTATCCATATATCAGACGTTTAAAGCACGATGCTGTTCCATCTATATTTTCAAACTATTCTAATCATTTGGAATCGAGCAAGTCGGAATTAGAAAAAGAAAAGTTTGTGACATCTGTTAGAAAAGAGTCCAAATGTTCTAACGAACTAAAACAAAGTTTTGACGATCCACAATTATATTCTAATGGATTAAACAAAGTAACTTTAGAAGTAGAAAACAACGAGGAACAAATGGAAGTTGATTTTACAGATTTGGAGAAAGATTTAATAATCGACGAATTACAACATGAAATTCATATATTGAAACAACAAATAAATAGAAAGGATACAAAGATAGAACGTATGAAAGAATTGATATCACGTTTGCAAGACAGAAGAATCGATAATTTTTTTTGGAAATTACTAAAAGATAACAGAGTGTACATTCTTACTCCACAAAGACGTTAAGTCTGTGGCGCCACAGATAAATTAATGTTATTTTGAATCAGTATTTTTCTCATTAACTATAAACTATGACATATTTTGACAAGAATTTTGATTTAGCAAAATTTCTTCAATTTGTACAAGTTTATATCAATGATCGTAAACATAAAAAATTCATCATATCAGAAGTTTCAAAAATTTTTATACGCCATCTGCGTTAGCGGCGCCACCAATGCGGCGCCACATCCCTACTATACGTGGCTCTTATGTGGAAGAGGTTACTGTATTGTCATCATCAATTTGTGACGGACACAAAATTCAAAAGCATCGAGTTGTTTCTTGTATATGTGGTTTTAAATGTAACAACGATTTTTATAATCAATTAATAACAATAATTCGATGTATTGAACGAATGTTTCGTCTTGAATACAAAAACCTTCGTTGTTACTCTTTGTGGCGCCACCGAGTTGCTTTGTGCAAGTATCTTGTGGTCTAGTGTGGCGCGGTAATGTTACTTATAAGGAACACATAGATACAACATGGAAGATATCAATAATATAAATACTGAAGATTTTATTTCGGAAATTGAATTACGTCCAGCTATTTGGGAATTATCCAGTGATGATTATACAAATAAAATTACCAAGAAGAACGCTTGGGAAGAAGTTATTAGAAAATTCTGTCCAGAATTTGAAAGAAAGTCTAATGCAGAAAAAAATAATATTGGTAAGTTTTTCAGTTTCCAAAACATTTTTAAAGTGAATATAGTATTCGAATTACAATTACTTGTTTGCTTTTCCTGATTTACTTAGGAAAAATTTTTGTTTATATTACTGTGTTGTATCTTGTATGTTGATCTTTGACTTATATCGACATACGATGAATAATAGAATTAAAAATAGCTGAAAGAATGAACTGATGGAAGAATGAATTTTGTTCACGTTATGGTGTTTCAAGGAGTCATTATCTTTACAGCCTTACGTTTCCAAAGAAAATGGAAGAGTTTGCGAGACTGTTATTCTAGAGAATTATTAAAAATGAAAAAGGAAAAATCAGGTTCGGGGACCCCTGCTAATCGAAAGCAGTATATGTATTATAACAAATTGAGCTTTTTACAAACTGTTGTAAAACCGATGTCAGGCGTAATAGAAAATGTAGATAATATGACGATGTTGGTGAAGAAAGAACCAGAAAGGCAAGGAGAAATGGAAGCTAGTCTAAAATCACGTTCTCGAAATAAGAGAAATATATCTGATATGAAACAGTTGGAGGAAGATAAGCTTTTCGTAAGCGTAGCTGAAAAATTAATAAGAGGAAAGAGTCAAGAAACTATGGAAAAGGATGAGGACACATTATTTGTGTTGTCGTTAGTACCTGAGTTAAAAAAGATTCCAGATGATATCAAGCTCGATGTTAAATGTGAACTATTAAATGTTTTTAAGAAAGCTAGATTAAGTCAAAGCTTTCCCTCTTCTGCGTCATCACCCTCAACGTGTTCGATTCCTTCTTTAAATTTTCCATTTACTAATCAATGCCAATTTACGCAAGGCTATAAACAAAATAATCAATCCAATGTAAATAGATCCACTACTCATACACAAACAGCAACATATTCGTATCCGCAAACGCAAAGTCCACTTTCATCTTCGGTACACACAACGCCTTCTCCAACATCATCACAACTTTCACATTCTTCGCAAAATTCATATATTGATTTTACCGATAACATGTAGTTCAATATAAATATCCAAGATTTATGTATAATTATATTTTATATCTTACAATTGGAAGGAGTAATTTTGAATTTTAAGAGAAATAAAATCTTCTAAACTCTAAAGCTAGTTTTGACTATAAAGAAAATCTATTAGATATATCTGTATTTTTTGGTATAACAATTTGTCAAATTTTTTGAATATTTGGATGTTGAAAAAAGAAGTATCATTATTTTCTCACAAGCTATTATATTTTATATTTTATACATGTAGCTCTTATATACAAAATCAGTTTCATAAAATTTTTATAGGCTAATCGTGGCTCACTTAATACCGTATATAAATCTAAGGGTGGCGTTAGCGTCGACAGATATATATTCATCTTTCGTTGAAAGAATGTGTGACTTCAGCGACAAGATGGGCAAAATATGAAATAGAAACGTAATAGAGAAACACTGCCCCCACTATGCGTCCATCTTATCGGTCTATAAGCTTATTTGAGGTTACATACCTCTTCTATTTGACCTAATAATCGAGTTAGTAGAGTTAGAGTATTAGTGTAGTAGGGTGAATTATGAGGTAAATTTTTTACTCTCATATTTATATCTTTTTTATGTTAATAATGTAATTTTTGCAATAATTTACATTAGAGCAGCGTCGATACAATTTTGATTTACGATAAATTCATAGAGAATAATAATTAATACAATTGTTACATATAATAGTACATAAACTTGCGACAAAAGAAAGAAACGAAAAATTTTGTCGATTATTTTGTCAAAAGAGAAAGAAAATATATAATAATTAGTGAATAGTTATATATTATAAATAATATTATTTTGATAAAAATTAAAACGTGTTAATATTTTTTTTCTTTATGCTTACCCTATAAGTCTAGTTCACGTTATATTATTTTCGTATTATTATTACTATTATTATTACTAATAATAATACTAATAATATATAATAAAATAATATAATAATTGTAGTTGACTTGATCGATTTTTTATTTCAGGACGAATGAGCAGTTAATGCCACAAATGGATGATGCGGAGTATTTTCTTTTTTTTTTTTTTTTTAATTTTTAGCGTCATTTAAAAGGAACGAATATGGATCTTTCGAATATTTATTTGATTCCTTTTTTTATCAAAATTGTTCGAATATTTTTAATGAATAATCGTTCGAGCTATATAAATAAAATATTATTCTTATTCACGATAATCTTTGTTGATAACGTACTACAAATTCGCAATATTTTCTGATATCGAAAGAGAGATTTGTATTATAAAAAGAAAAAGAAATTAAATATAAAATAAAAAAAAAAAAAGAAAAACTAAATAAATTAATTATAAGATAGAATATATTTTTGAAATATTTGAATGTTAATATATATCGTTGAATAATATCGTCGTTATCAATTATGAAAAAAAGAAAAAAAAAAAAAAGGAACAAAAATATTACGATTCGAGATAAGTTCATATCGGAAGATATATAAAAAGTCGACATCTTGTATTTTAATCATTCGGTATAACCTCTCTCAAAAAGTAAAATCGAAATTTTTTTTGTTTATACAAAATGATCCGACAAATTCAATAGTGATAATATCCTGTAATAGGAATCATGGCATCCGAATCAAGATATTTCCGGTAACATAATTCCGTTTAAAATCCGATCAAAGAGAGAGAGAGAGAGAGAGAGAAAGAAAGAGGAAGAGGGACAATATTGAAAATAAAAGGAATAAAAAAAAAAAAAGAAAAAGATAACAGAAAGAAAGAGAAGAAAAAGAAGCTAACATGAACGCATTCTCTGAAAATCCATTTTTTTTCTTTGTGGATAATGCTCATCCTATATTTCCTATGGATGTTTTTCAAGATGCCGGCAAAATAATAGAATTATCGGACACCGGATGTGATGCAATTTCTCCGTCGTCTTCGGTTCGACAAAAAAAAGATAAAAATCAATCATATTGCGAAAAGAAGGTACCCCGTCATGATCCAGCATCGAAAAATATACGAAAAATATTCGATCAGAAACAAGAAACAAATAGGGTTTGTTTCAATTATTATATGCAAATTTTAAATAACAAAATTAAATACGATAATTATTTTAATTAGTTAATAAGATACGTTTTACATACGATACGATAAAATGCAATTTTTATTGCGGAAGGAAAAAGAAAAATTGAAACGAAATGAAATTAATAGAAAGAAACATATTTGCAGTATTTTATATCATAAGTATTTTATATTGTATTGGGTGTTCTGATTAATAAATAGGGAAATATTTTAGGGCTGGTTTTAGGATATAAAAACAATAGAAAAAAAGGTTCATATAAATATATATACTATTTGAGTTTATTTTTGAGCTAGATATATATATTATATTTTATATTATATTTAATTTAAAAAAGTGAAATATGGATGTATATATTTCTTTTTATTAATTGTGTATAATTATATTTATTAATTATATATATTTTATAATTATATATAATAAGAAATAATATGTATATATATATATATATATTATTTTATTTCGTCTATTGATTTCATTTCGTTTCCATTTTCTTTTTCTTTTTATTATTATGTAAATTAATGTTTTTATATTCACATATATATAATATTATATATTTTTTATATATAAACAATTTAAATAGGAAGAATTCCAGAAAAAAAGTAACACGAGAGGCAACACATCAACTACAGACAAAACACCACCGAAGAAAATAAAAACGAAAGAATTTTTGAGGGAAAGATCTAAAACTATGAATCGAGAGAATAATGAAAAAATTGATCAATGGGAACGCAATATAGCTGATTTTGAAAGTATATTAAGAGGTCAAGGAAATTTTGTAGATGTCACCGACGATTCCGATTTGTCAAATTATTTACTTGAAAAGGCAACTAATGGAAAAAACAAAAGGGAAGAAAAAGAAACTCGAAAAAAAGTTTTTGATCCGTACAAAAATTCGAATGAATCGACATCTACTACAAAATTATCTCAATCGCGTCATGGTTCGAATGATTTAGAAAATGATAATAATAAAAGAAAACGAATTTTTTCCCCAACGTGTTCGTCGCAAAAAAAGAAAGAAAATTTCTCGAAACCTATATTCAATGACATCACAGATAACACCAAGATAAGAAATGATTTTTCATTCGTAAATAATGTTAACGAAAGAAATGACGAAATGTTGAAAGATTTTGACAAAGAAATCAAAAAATCGATCGATCGTGCTGTGGATATAGACAGTATTTCGGATATGTTTGAGAATTTTGATGAAAATGTAATAAAAAAGAGTGAAAATATTAATGAAGAAAAAAATGATTTGAAGTTGGAAAAACAAGAAAACGTGGAAATTTTGAAAAATAATTTTAATCGTCAAGATGTTAATCATGAAACGGATAACAAAACGTTATTTGAAAGGAGAAAGGGCACTTCGAGAAGTGCCGATCTCGATAAAATGAAATATCGTGACAATATGGCGAAACGTAACGTTAATAAAAATTCGATGAAATCGGATAAAAATAATTTTGCGACATCAAAAATTCAAGATAACGATAATAATATCGAGAGGGAAAATTTTAATAATAAAAATAATAAAACGAAGTCGAGAGTTTTACCGAAAAGTGCAGGCTCGTTTTCTCGACGAAAGGAAGATATTCAAAAAGAAAAAATCGAATTGAAAAAGGAAATAAACATGGCGTTCTCTTTCGACGATAATTCCGATGCGTCGAAAAAATTGAAAAAGAATATCAAGGAAAAATCACCGACTAGAAATCAAATTTCTGGATATTCTTTATCAAAATCTGTTAGAGAAGAAAAGGAAAATGACAAAGCGGGTATTCAAAGAAAAGATTTAGAAAATATCGGCGCCATTTTTATATCCTCAGCTATGAAAAACTCTAAAAGATGGTCGAATTCAAAGACGACCGATAAGGAGGGTAAAAATCTCCAAAGCAATAACGATCTGAAAAATAAATCTGATCAATTAGAAAGTAACAAGATTGAAGAAGCTAACAGCAATGAAACATCATCTTTTTCAAAAATTCATTCGACGATTTCAAATCTTTTAAAATTATCGGATAAAACGGAAAAATCGATGAGATCAAGAATACCGATCGCGATTTCTCGATTGAAAAAGGAATTAGGAGACAATTTTGATATTTCTAAATTAGAAAATCGTAGAAGATCGAGATCGAGATCGAAAGTGGTCATTAGAGAAAATAATCGATTGAAAGATAACAAAATTGACGAATCAACGTCGACTGCTATAATTTTGGTCGACAAATCGGATTGCACGAGAGACGATGATAATGAAGAAAACGATCGAGAAAAATCTAGATCGAATTCGTCGAATAGAAAATTCGAAGGAGCTCGTAAAAAGAAAATGGACGTTGAATTGAAAGTTTTCAAAATGGCAAAAGCTGAAAAAGAGGAAAGGAGAAAAGAATTTGAGAAATGTGGTTTACGTGAGCCAGTGAAGAAACTGAAAAATGGATCTCAGGAAATGATCGATATTGCTGTTACGATACTTGAAAGGAAATCGGAAGGGGTAAAAACATCTTCGAATTCTGACGATAAACATCTTGAAAACGTTCATGCGAATCAGGAAGAAGGTTATTCGAAACCTTATTCTTTGAGAAGCGGCATATATTCCAGATACTTTCCTAATCTTTCATCCAAAACTTATCGAACTTAATTTTTTTTTCGTTATTTTTATAGTATCACAAATATATACAAAAAATCATACTATCTATTGTCCTTTTAAATGCAAATTCGATTATAATTTTTCAATATTAAATAAAAAATATTAATAAGGAAAATTTCATAGGACTAATTTATACGTAGTATTCAAATTTTTATCTATATATAGATATCTGTCTCATGTTACTAAAATATTTGATTTTAGGCGAATACTTCTTGACTAATACTTCTTAAATAGTAATAAACAAATATATACAAAAGCAATAACGTTTAATAAATGACTAACAACGTATTAAATGTGTAAAGCAATTGTATCAAATTTTTAGAATATTTTTATGATTTTCTAAAAGTTGAAGGCAGCAATAGTAGAAACTATTTTATCGATCGGTAAAAACTCAGTCAATAATAGTTCAGTTCTTGTTATGTCGGCCGAGAGGAAGTTGGTAAATGAGATAACTGCGTTTTATCGATCGGTACAAAATCGGTCGGAATATTAGGATCCTGTTTTATCAACTGGTTAAAAAAATTAAAATTTTTATCGCTTTTTATTTTTGAAATGATTGTTTTTAACAAATATATCTATGTAATATATGTATGAAATAAAAAATGTATGAATCTGTATATACAAATGCTATAAAAAAAATTAAATTAGATCACAGTTTACTGAGAACAGCTTAAAAGATAATATTTATTGCTAAGAGGTAAAAGGATTTAGTTAAGAAATTATACCAAAAGCTCAATGTTTGATGTTTTTTTAAAGTAATTATTGACGTACTTGATAAATCTGTTAATTAATCGATTAACAAGTACATTAATATGCATATAATAAAAAACCAATGTAATTAATATAATCCAAATGAAAAATTGTTGATAAATTCTTATGTTACGTATATTTGTATTATTATTCTATTCATTTTCAAGTAGTTGACGTTAAACGTGTGATTTCAGAAAAATGATTTATTTGCATTACAAATTTAAAGTAATTAAAATATAAAATAATTGAAAACAATAATTGTATATATATAAAATGTTAGATATTACAATTTTTTTTACTATACAAATTTCAAATAATAATTAAATATTTTTCATTGTTATATAATAAATATTTATAAGCCCAGTCATTTGATCGATTTACGATTTCATCTTGAATATATACATATATATTATTTTTTTCGATTATCATTAACTATTTGTAATGTCTTAAATTCTCTTGTTAATCAATTTCTCACCTTTGGTTTTTTTTCTTTTGTTTGAGAAATTTTTGTCACTTCCTATTTCTATCATAACCGGTCATTTGATCGGTGTAGAAATTTCCTATCATTTTCTAAATTTGTCTACTTGGGATCTTATCTTTGGATTTAAATATTAAAACTATAGATAGTTGTATTCATCTTAACATGATTTTGCTTTAATTTTATATCTAATGAACAGACTTATCGAGAATAAGTAAAATAGTTACAAGTCCGATACGAATCCTGACTGTTGACGAATAACTATTCTCTATAAAAGTAAGATGTAAATTTACTGTAAACTACATAATATATATAATGATAAATTTATATAATGATAAATATATATAATGATAAATTTGACATCAAGTTTTAATTAGCATCGGTATGCCAACAGTAAATACATTATAAAGAGTTTTCCATATTTGGGAAAAGAAGAATCGCAACCGTTGTCAATACCACTCGGTGAATTTGTTGTCCTCAAAATAGTTGAACTCTTTACTGAATGTTGGAGAAATATTACGACGGACATCTTTTTTACGAGCGCATTACTGGCTCGACAAAATTATTGGCAAAACGAACAATATTATTTGGAATTATTCGGAGTAACAGAAGAGAATTGTTCGAGCTAGTGAAATCAGCAAAAGACGAATTGAAACGTTTCTCAATAGTACTTTACAAAACAAATAATCGTACTCTAACAATTTATGAATTCAAACCAGCCAAAAAAGTTACGATACTAAGTTCAAAACATAAAAGAATAAAAATCAATAATGACAGAAAGCGAATACCCGGAACAGTTGCATATTATAACAAAATCAAATTCGATGTTGAAGTTACTGATCAAGAAAGTACAGTATCAAATTAAAATCTTGTAGATGGTCTGTACAAGTTTCTTTCAACATACTTGATTTGACTGGTATAATTGCATGGATCTTTTATAAAGAAACAAGTAGACAAAATATATCCAGACAATAATTTCTATTACAAATAGCAAAAGAGCTAGCTGAAAAATATCACGAATTTCTCTAAGAAGAAAAAGAAAACTTACAAGAAATATCAAATGGTCAAGGCAATATTTTGCATTCGTGAAAAACATGCCAGATAGGATTGTGCAAAGAAAACAAAACAACCAAATCTTGTGTAAATAAAAAAAAAATATGCTTGCATTTGTAAATGTATAAAGGAGAATCCTATCATTTGCAAAAAATGCCACTAAATAAATTAAAACAATCATTCATTTATTTTTAAGTAAAGTAAACATTGCCATTATGATCTCCTGTTCGTGTTATATATTAATATATATAAGAACGAAGATATATGAGTGGTTATTTCATTATTATTTAAAAGTTACATTATAAATATTACTTCTTACAATAAATTGACAATTCCAGCAGAAAAAAACCACATTTATTACGTAAAATTTGTACACCGTTCAAATGACCGGTTTTAATAAGAATCGGTATAGCGAAATGTCGGGTCGTTTAATGTTAACAAATACATATAGATGTATCATTACTATAAATATCGATTAATTTTATTCTTATTTAAAAAATAAAATAAATAAATATACATATCTTTTTTTAATTGTTAATATAAAAATATATAAAATAATAATCACACGGATGTTATAAAGCGAAAGAGAAAGAGATGTAGAAAATGTTACTTGTTTTTTCTCCCGATTTTGAGACCACAGCAGGAATCTCCCCCTGTGTCGAGAGAACGTGTCGTATTATGTAGTATGAAACACACGAGGGTGGTGAAAGAGAGTAGGGGTTAACATGCGGGTGAAGACTGTGCTGTGACAGCGACGTAACAGAAAAGAGGGTTGCGCATGCTACGTTGATGACATAATTGGTATCATTCTGCTCCTTCTTTTGAGGTAACCCAACATTCGGCTTTTACTATCATCCGTATGTAGGTATACTAATTCACACACCATCTTCTTTTTATCGCTTTATTGATCAAAGAAAAAAAAAAAAAAGAAAAGAAAATGAGGAAGATGATGGATAATGATGGACATCAAAATTTTTTTTTCGGAATTGGAATATTCTTTTGGATAATATGTTGCATTTAACTTTTATGCATATTTTGGAGCGTCCTTCAAAAATTTGTATATCTTCTATTCATTTTCATTATTTTAATAATTTTAATACATGATTTTTTGGTAGCCAATAGAACTTTTTTGATTGTTTAGATATTAAATTGTGTTGCTATTGAAAAAGAATCATTTTACAAGTTTATACACACACACACACAAACATATTATAAAATATAAAAAATTATGAGTTAAATGAATAAATTATGCACACATACACACACACGCAACTATATTTTTTTCAAGTGTTTATTAGGCTTTTTATTTAAAATACAAACAAATAGAGATATGTAAGAGTATATGAAGTATATGTAGTACGAGGTGAACGAGGTGTATTTTCGAAGCATCTTTAAAAAAAAAAATCATATAACAATCAACGAGATTATTTATTGCAGTAAACTCATCGTAATTTATTGACATGCAGTAAAAAAAATGCAAATCTGATTAACAATAAAACTAAGATGGTCGATAGCTAGTTAAGAAATCAGAAAAAAGACACTATGTTATTACGATCCCATTTTTTCTACTTCTGTTCACGGTCACTTTCAGGACCTTATTTAAAAAACACAATTCGTCATACTTACGTAGAAACTTCGATCGAAGGAATTTGCAAATAATGAAACGACAATTTTTTTTCCGCCATTAAATTTCATATACCCATGTGTATTTATTTTAAAAGAAAATAAAAACGGATCAGAGCTTCTCATTACAAAATTTACATACATCAAATATTAAAATGATCAACGGATTCATCAGAATTATGAGAAAAAAAAAAGAGAAAAAAAAAAAAATAACTACGAAATACGGTACACCTCATATGTTTCCCGTTCTAAAAATCATAGTTTTTTTTTTTATATTTCTTTTTTCAAATTATTAACAAATACACTATACGGAAATATCAAATAATATCAACATAAATTCAATTATCAATGATCGAAGAATAATTTCTGCATAAAATATCGAGTAATATGTATGATCTTACGAATGTGTGTATGTGTTAATGTTATGCTAAAAACAATGTTACGTTAATGTATGTTAAAAACAAAATTAATTAAAAAAATCAAAAAAGAGAAAGAAAAGAAATGGAGAGGCAGAGAAAGAGAAAGAGAAAGAGAAAGAGAAAGATACAGAAACAGAGAGAGAGAGAGAGAGAGAGAGAGAGAGAGAGAGAGAAAGAGAGCTAAAGACAGAGATAGAAAAAGAAGATGGGGTGGATACGAGCCCAGCTGGGGACAGATAATCAAATAACCTGCACGCACCGTATAAATTATCAATCAGGGCGCGATTGTGTAACCCTAACAGAGGGAGCCAGTCGCGTCACTCGGTAAGGGTTGACGCTTTATGTTCGTTTGTGCAAGAGAAGACACACACACATACATATATAAACTTTACTGCTATACATATTCTCTTTGCACACACATACTTACAATTTTACTTATATATTGTATATACGTGTGTACATACATACTTGTATAAATACATTTTCGCATACAATAATATATTTTCATATACACAAATAAGCGTTTCATACATTTAAGCATATATATATATATATATATATATATATATGTATGTATGTATATGTATATAGATAGATTATAGCATATATATATAGATACGTGTATGCACAAACGCATACACACACACACATACACACAAGTTAAAATGATTTCTACACAACAGTTATCTTCCCTTTCTTTGTATGTATGTGTATAATGAACGTGAGTTGACGCCCACGTTCTGTGTGTGCCATCGACACGTGCGTCAGAAGGGTGTTAAAGAAGGTCAGAGGGCGCCACTCTGTAACGTCCATGCGTTCAGGCAAGGTGTAACGCGCACGTGCGTTTATGTACATACGTATGTACGTAGGTTCGTTGAGGGGATGTTAAAACGATTGATTTCCACGTCTATCGTCTTACAATCTCTAATTTTAAAAGCAAACATTTCTAATACATCTTTTCGTGTAAAAAAAAATGTATAACAATATTGGAGTGTTATTGAAGTTACAATGATCTGTGAATATATGTGTACAATCAAATTCGCGTTTAATATCTTTCTAAATGATTTGTTTTTAATTAGAACGAAGTGATCTAATTTTTATAGTTCAATTATATCAAATAATTATTGACTTTTCAATCGATGATAATTAAGAAAAAATACAAAAAAATTGATGAAACGTTAAGAATAAATTAATATAAAAATAATATTCACATATAGCCGACATTATTTTTAACATTTTAAGAAATTATTTGTCTTGAAATAGAACGAAATGATCCAATTTCTTTAATTTAATTATGTCAGATAATCATTGATCTTTCGATCGATGATAATCAAGTAAAAAAAGAAACAAAAAAAAAAAGAAATCAAATCAAATAAAGAAAACATTACCGTTAGGAATAAATCAAAATTCAACAATTAAAAAAGATTAAAAAAGATAAAAAAAAAATCCAAATTAAAATATGTCCACGATGTTTATTAAGAATATCGAAATTGAAAAGAAGAAAATGAAAAGAAAAAAGAATATTACTCGTTTGTTTATTTATTTATTTATTTCTTTTTCTTTGTAGTAGTTAAGTATTTATAACTTTAAATGTATGAATATTAAATAAACGAATGAATAAAAAAAAGTAAGATACATATATGATGTAGGTCCTTACATGTCACGAGTATCCATCTCATTGTCAGCGAGCTCCCGAGGGAATTACGCGAGGATTAATTTCGATAGTTCGAACTCGCCGAGAAGCCTAAGGGCATTTACAAACACACTCATAGACAGATACATACATATGCACACTTAAAGGTCCCTTCTCGACCCTTAATTGGCTCGCGCGTACGTGGATACGCTTATTCTACGCTTTCTCACTTCTTTCGCGCGTGATAAAAGCACCTTTTTCCAACCGATATTTACCACATTCAAATACCTTCTGAATTCATTTCTAATTTTACGTTGTTCTAATCCTGTTTCAATCCTATCGGTGTATATTGTAAACATTGAAACATTTGTTTATTTATTTATTTCGATTTATATTATTTCTAATTATTTTCTTCATTCATAAATCTCTAATCGCATCTTTTAGATACACTTAAAATTTAATATTTCGTTTCAATCTTATCGGCAATTAAATGTGGTCATATTCAAATATTTTCATTTAATCATCTAATTACATATTCTAAATTCATTCCAACCTTTATAATCCGCTTGTTTTAATCTTATCAGTGTGTATTGAAATATTTATTTATTTCGAATAGATGTGTGCTATTATATTTCTAATAATTTTTTTGATCTACAATTTTCTAATCGTATTTTTTATATTCATTTAAAATTTTGGACTTCGTTTCGATCTTGTATCAATAATTAAATGCGTTAATATTTCTTTCTTCTTTTATTTTGTTTTTGATCTTCGTTACGTTTTATTGCTACGTCGATCTAATCTTCTAATCACATATTCTAAATTTACTTAAAATTACAAATTTCGCTTTAATCTTATCAGCAATGAATGAAGAAAGGATTTATTACTTTCTTTCGTATCGATTTATGTTATCTCCAATTATTTCCTTGATCTAATCTTCTAACATGCATTTTCAAATATTATAATCAAAATTATACATCTTGTTTTAATCTAATCACTATTAAACGTTGCAATAATTATTTCTTTTCTTTTAAAGCGATCTATGTTGACTAAAATTACTATATACGTTCAATCTTTCTCACTAACTCGAAAACTAATTCTTCGAATCATATCTATACGTGTATCTGATCCAAAGAAAAAAAAAGGAAAAAAAAAAAGAAAAAAAAAAGAAAACGTACAAATTGAAAAATCATAACCAGTCGTGATAAAAAGAAAAAAAAGATTTATTTTCTCTAATTCAATCTAATATCTCTTAGCAGATAGATAGATAGGTAGATATGGAAAATAAATACATTCGAATGAATATTTTAAAGGTTGAAAATAATTTATTTTGTATCATGATAAACGATCCTAGAAGAGAGAGAAAGAGAGAGAGAGAAAGAGATAGAGAGAGAGAGAGATAGAGAGAGAGAGAGAGAGAGAGAGAATATTTAAAGGAAATATATCAATTAGTCACGTGACGTCTGTAAGACGTAGGTGAGACGTACATTTCTAATCGATATTAGACGAAGGTGTGCGTTCGAACGGAAAGATCGTCTCTTCGATTACTCTGAACGAAGGGAAAGAAAAAAGAAAAAAGAAAAAAAAGTAGGTAGAAAAGAGAAAGAATAAATAATAGGTAGATCCGGTCGGCACGTTCCGCTGCTTCGCCAAGCGGAATGCTATTGGTCTATTAAAGGATGCAGCCACGCGCCAGGATAAAGAATCCTGGGGTGGACTAAATGCTTTTCTATGGCCGCAGGCAATCTACGAATTACTCGACGAAGCGACAACATTTCCAACGTTCTCACGTTCGATTTCGACCGTCATTCTCATGAAATTTTGATTATCCGTTGATTATATTCTACTTCTAATCGTTTTGTTTAGAAAAGATGGTTCGTCTACACGTACACTTGGAAACATTTAAAAAAAAGAAAATCTTATTGCCTCTTCTTTTTTTTTTTTTTTTTTTTTAAATATTTCCAGTCCTATAAAGAATATCCTTTGAAAAATTTCATCTGTGATATAGATAATATAATTTAAATAATATTATAAATGATACTATATAATAATATATAAATTTACAAAGCTTTTTAATAATGATAATTGTAAAAAAAATTTTACAAATTACATAATTACAAGCTATTGTATAGATAATATTGTATGGATAATTTTAAAAGATTGTAGAAGTTGAAGATTGAAAGCGAAAATGGAATACAGATATGTATATTTTGTTATTTTTGTATTATATCAATATTTGTTTTAATATCACTGTAACATAAATCTTATTTGGTAAAGCTTTATAAATATTGGTATTATACGTTCAGTATCGATATTTTCGAAGTGAATTACAAAGAAAAAAATCGTTCTATTTAAGATGGATTTATTTAAATACACTTAGAAATTTCAACAAAATAAGGAAATCGATTTTTTTTCAAAATATTCTTCAAAAAAAGATTTTTATCAGATAATTTTTAAAAATTGACAAAATGAAAGGTTGGAAGCGGAAATGAAATACCGATATATTTTAGTTTTGGTATTATATTGATATTTACTGTAATATAAATGCCATATGGGAAACCGTTATAAATACCGGTATTATATATTCAATATCGATATAAACATTGAAATATATACATAGATACGATAACGGTATTCCAGCGAAGGGTATACTTCTAAAAATATAGAAATCATTTTAACAATATGAAAATGGAGTAAAAAAAGATCAATTTTCCTTCGAATTGTTAAATGGAAGTGAAATGATCTTTCGTTTCTCCTTCGTTTCTATTATAATCATTTCTTCTTCCACTTTAGAATTTTAGAATAGAATTTTCTGCGTTATAATTTTCATTCTCAGTAAATACCAGTGCGATTTCTTTTTCTTTTCTTTTTTTTTTTATTATTCGTGGATTATATTATAGTTAAATCGTTTTATTTAAAAGATAATCCACACTTAAAAACTTAACTACACTTAGAAACTTAAATTTCACAAATTTCAGAAAAACAAAAAATCACAAATGATTTTCATTGAAAGTAAATCGTTAGAACATCTCCACCATCTTGTTTTTTTAAAATCCATTTTTATATTCTTTTCTTTTCTCGATACACACACACACACACACACACTCATATATATTAAAAAAAAATTATATATTATATATTATATATATATATATATTAAAAATAATAATAATATATATATGTTTTTTAACTTACTCGTCACCGTTAAACTCCAATATGATACGTATCTACATACATAATAAGAAGAACACATAAATAATCTATCAATCTTTAATATCAGATCCCGATCGAAAAGAAAATGGCGTCCAATACATATTTCCGTAGGATAATCGATAAAGGAGAGAGATTTAACATTCGAACGAACTCGAGCGATCGGTTTTATTTATCGTTACCGAGATCGCTGGCTCTTACACGGTGCGCGTAAATGGCCCTGGGCTTTTATTTAATAAGTTGTTATAAATTAAAGGGCTACCGCATATTAAACCACCCTCGGCATATTTATAGTGATTCTTAAGAGAGTATACCGGTCTAAGGAATATGTAAATCACGTGTTCTGCTCACCGAGTCCGTTTTTACTTGTCTCTCTTTCTCTCTCTCTCTCTTTCTTTTTCTTTCTCCCTCTCTCTCTCTCTCTCTTTTTTTCTTTGTATATATATATTAATGTAGATGTGTATATGTTTGTGTTTATGTGTGTGAGTCGCCCGATAGCGACTAGTATACACGGGCCTTACTTATGAATTTATCTTCAGCGATGAAACGACAAACGGTTTTAATTGCCGCCTTGGGCAAGAGATCGGTGATCTGCACCTCGACGACGCCGATATCGCCAAAGCCTTTCGATATTCTCCATAGCCTTGTTATCCTCGGAAGAAAGAGAGAGAAAGAGAGAGAGGTAGAGAGGTAAAGAGAGAAAGAGAGAGAGAGAGGATTCTCAATTTTCCTTCCTTATGTCGATTCGTTGAGTTTCGATCCGAGTTAATAAACGAAGGGATACTTTACCTTACTTCATATTTCTTGTCTCTTTTATTTCTTTTTTTTTCTATTTTCTTTTTTCTTTTTTTTCTTCCCTTTTTTCCGAACTTTTTTTAATACTGTGCAAAAGATGCGATGCCCTAGAAGAGATCGTTTAGGTCGGTTTTTTTCTTTTTTTCTTTTTTATTCTTTTATTTTTTATATTTTGTTTTTTTTTTTTTTTAATGTCAATCAAAGGATCTTTTTCTTCTTAGTAATTTGCAACGAGTCGTCATATTGTAAGCGTAGTTTAATAATTATTCTATTTCTTAAGTGTTAGAAACATTTGGAGTTTTGGATTTTACAGATGTTTTATTTATTTATTTATTTATTTATTGTTTTTATTTTTTGTTAGAGTTTTATTTGAAATTTTAATATTAGAGAAGCGAGACGGTGAAGGGGATCGATAAAAATTGTACCCATACAAATAAAATAGAAATGATTTATAATAACAATAATAATCGTAATGATAAATGTTAATCTTCAAGTATTTGAAATTATTTTTTTCCTTAGTATCATTTAATTGATATTATATTTATTTTCCTTGATATTATTTAAAATTGAGAAAATGGCGATTACAGGAAAGAAAAAAAAAAAATGTCGAATAAAGAGGAAAAGAAAGAAGAAGAAGAAGAAAAAGAGAAATTGTTATAAAATTCCTACAATTGATTCTAGAGAATGATATTATTGGATGATTCACGGTATGCGCTGAATCATGTTCTATGTGAGCATTCTAACGATCGGACCCGTTAGTTAACATCGAAATGAAGAAGGCAACGCTTGCGGCTTACAATATGTCGTAAAAGGAAATCGTACTACGGTTAGTAAGAGTAAGTAAGTAAGTAAGTACGTACATACGTATCTATGTATCTATATATGTATCAAGAATCTAAGTATGGTATTCCAGTAGAGAATGGAAACGAACTTAGGCCAAGTGGCAACAGCCTATTCGTGCTAACAGCATTTAATCCCGGTTTATCCCTTGGGATGTTAACAATGCCTTATGTCGTATCCCTTTTGGCATAGTTACACGTCAAACATGAATCCTCCTAACCTTGAGGATACACATTTCCTTGTTCACGGAGTTTCTAGGATAATCCGATCACTGAGTTCCCTTCCCTTCCTTTACAACTATCGAACCTACAACTTCATTGTCACCCTTATAATGGCACTCGGCAGACGTTTGCTCGAGTTATCATTGCAAACGATACAAACGATCGTTCGATTAGGCTCACGAGGGAATACTATTTTTCCCCCACTCTTCCCACTCTTCCCACCCCTTTTACCCCGAGCTCCCACGTTCCTCATTCTAACCCAACCATCACTTTTTTCTTTCTTTCTCTCATTTATTTTCTCACTTTCTCTATTTTTCTTCTTTTGGAAGAGAATTCTTTTTCTATTATTTTCTTCCTTTCTCTTCTTCTTTTATTTTTTCCTTTTTTCCTTCTTCCTTTTTCTTCTTTTTTCTTTTCTCCTTTTTCTTTTTTTTTTTTCTTTTGATATTTCGAACGAAATTGTCTCATTTGTGATTCATATAAAATTATTATTTTATTTTCGTATTACTTACCGAGCTTCGTTTTCTTTTATTAGTTTTTCGTTTTTGTTAATTATAGCGTTCGTTTAACAAATGGATAAAATGATCTTGTTAATAAAATGAAGTAATAATAAAATATAAAGTAATTTTTATACATGAATGAGAGTATTTCGTGTTAAAAATACAATATCTCGTTTCGTATTATCGACATATACAAACGTGTATTATAACTATGCGATAATAAAATTAAATAAATAATGAACAATGTAAAATAAAATAAATAATAAGAAAATAAATGAAATGATATGAAATAAATAATAAAAACCAAATTAAAAGTTAAGTAAACTGATATGAATAACAAAAAATAAGATAAATTAAAAAAATAAATAAGTAAACAAATAAATGAATAAATGAGTAAATAAATAAAACAGAATTACATAAATAATGCTTAAAATAAAATTAAATAAGTAACGTGAAAGTATTAAAAAAAAAAAGAAAAATACAGAGAGAGAGAGAGAGAGAGAGAGAGAGAGAGAGAAAAGTCAAAAAATTCTTCTTCTTCTTCTCTCTTTTTTCTTCTTATGTTTTCTCTCACCATCACTCTCCTCTTTCTTCCCAACGAATGACTTATGGCGAGCGGCACGCTTTAAGTTTCTCCCTTGCCACGCTTGCATCGCGGGATTATAGACGCACGTGAACCGTAAGGACCATAAGGACCATAAGGACAATCCTGCGGAATGTCTAACTCTTTCTCTCTCTTTCTCGTTCTCTATCTTTCTCTTTTTCTCTCTCTCTATCTTTCATTCTCTCTTTCTCTTTCTTTTTCTATTTCTCTTTCTCCTTCTCTCTCTGTTTTCTCTCTCTTTCTCTCTTTCTGTTTTTCTTTCTCTTTCTCTTTCTCTGTCTCTTCTCCTCTCTCTTCTTCTCGATTTTAATCGGACCACATTAGCATCGGATTATTTTTATTCAGAAAAAAAATTTACTGATTAGATCAATTTATTTGTTAATTTTTTCTGCTTCAATGTTATACATTGAGCCTGTCAATATTTATCTATCTATTAATTTTTTGTCTCCTTTTTATTTTCGTTTATACTTAGTAATTATACATTTATTAATCTTTTTCTTCCATTTTATTTAATAATTATCCATTCATGAAATATTTCATCGAATTTATTATGATGTTTTTTTAACTTTTTCGATTACAAGCTCATTCGAAGGCACAGGTTTGTATTTTGAAATTTGTTTTTTTCCTTTTAGTTTCTTCAAACGACTCCTTAAAATTAGATATTATTGAATCGAGATTTTACGCTCATTTTAGAAATAATTCGAAAAATGAAAGGGTTTTTATAAATCACGTAAAATTTTTTTCTTTTACACAAAATATTCATATTCTATAACAGCATTATATTTTTCATTTTATTATATCATTCTTTAAAATATTCTAATAATATTTTACGAAGGAGTATTATATTTTATATTATGTAAATATAATATCAACAAAAGTATATTAAATTATCATAATTCAGTGACGTATATTAATAAACAAAAGAAAAAATAAAATCAAATATTTACAGATCAAAATTTTATTAAACTCTTTTGATAATCAAATCAAATTAATTATTGCTTTTTTTAATTAATTTAAATACAAATATTGAGGAACAACATTTTCACATTCGTAAGAAACTTTCCGATACATAGAGGCAAAAGCAGTTGTGTCAACTTTTACAGGTCTGCATTATAAAATTTCCCTTTCAAAATATTTATTCATTCTATTGACATACGTATATAGATATATACCCAATGCTCTCAGCGATAAATCTTGTAAAGTCAGCTTTATCTCATTGTAAAAAAAAAAGCTTTACTGATAGATGAAAATTAAGAAAAGTTTAGGAATTAGTCATAAAAAAGTAAATAATGACATATATTATAATAGTTCGTGAATAACTTAATATCATGCTGGGTTGTAATCATCAACGATTTTATAATTTGTATCATTTTTATTTAATAATTAATTTATTTAATAATTATCTATTTATTAAATTATCACGAAATTTATTTTTTTTTTACGTACGTATTTTACGTGCGTAACGATTACGTACGTTCAATTGAACGATTTTCTTTATTTTTATTTTATTTAAATAGTACAATTATAAATACATAATGGCTGTTATTTATTGGGGTAGTATTTTTAAACGTTCCATCAGTATTCTAAATAAATCGTCATAAATATTAATAATTAAATATCATTATGTAATATAAATGACATGACTCTGACACTTAATTAATTATATCGATCAAAATATTCGTATATATTGATCATTTATTTTATAAAATACTTCTCATGAACCGATAAAAATGCTGATTAAATAATTAAATTTTGTAATTAAAA
>NC_057697.1:4496752-4559252 GCF_014466175.1 Vespula pensylvanica
TTCGAATGTATTCGAAAAAAGGTATTCCTTCGGCGTCGTTCGGACGACCGGCAGCGAACAGGACCGCTATAAATTACAAATCGAAAAAAGGAAGCAACAATAAACGGCAACCGCGGCGAGTTACGATTTCGCGTTAAATATGAAATACTGCGATCCTTCGTCGTTCTGCTCGTTCGTTCGCTTGGTTCCTTGCTTGGTTCTTTGCTTGTTTGGTTCTTAGCTTGCTTGCTTGCTTGCTTACTTGCTTACTTGCTCTGTTACACATGTGACCACGTCATGATCGCTTCTCTTTTACGGTCTTATGCATTTACGTGAGCAGATATTAAATAGCTACTTAACATATTTTAATTGCCTTATTAAAAATCCTTTATCATAAAACTACGTCTGCGTTCGTCTAATAACTTTTTTAATAATCTTCTTTTCAAGATAATGAATTTAACGAATTTTTTAATATCGATATGTGTATGTATGAGTATGTTTATGTATGTGTGTTGTAATATTAATTAATATTAATTAATCTGTCAGTCAAAAAAGTAAATATAATATTTTTTACATAACTCTTTATAATCATATAAATTTTTTGATGTTAAATATATAAATTAAGTTGAAGTAAAATAGAGACAAATTGCTATTAAAAAAAAAAAAAAAAAGAAAATAATTATAATAAATAAATGAAAATAAATTATTTTTATTTACGACTACAAGATAAAAAATATCGAACGATAGAGTAAAATCACTTATAAATTGAATGAGAAATAAATGATCAAATTAATATTTCGAAATATTGTTTATCCTTATAGATATTAATCTAAACGTATTACGTATATTTTGAATTAAACAACACATTCGAGTACATTTCTAATGTTTACTATTAGGTATATTTCTAATTACAATAAATACAGTATAAAGTAAATAATATTGACTCATATGTATTAGTAATATACCAATAAGCAATATCTAAATATTTTAACACATTGTCAATATTTTGTACTAAATACGACGTTACTTATTACTGAAATAATATTACTTATTGTAATAATATTATTGAAACACTTTTGAATTACTTATTACTGAAATATTATTACTGAATCATTTTCGAATTATACATTATTGAAATATTTTTGAATTATTTATTACTAAAATATTATTACTAAAATATTTCTGAATTACTCATTACTGAAATATTATTATTAAAATACTTTTGAATTACTCATTATTGAAATATTATTACTGAAATACTTTCGAATTACATTTTACTGAAATATTATTATTGAAATACTTTGAATTACTTATTATTAAATGCTTATTATTAAATACTATCATCTATTCAGATATACATAGAATATTATAAATTCTGATATTACTTATGTCATATCAGTGCATGGCATTAAAGAAATAAACGAAATCGTAGCTCGAATTTACTATCGTTAAAATTTTATAGAAATAGTTGAAGTATAGTAAAGCCGAGGATGTTCCTAGAAGCCGCACGACTTCTTTAACTTAGAGAAAAAGAAAAAAGCTAACCAGAAATGATTTTTCTTCGCGTGGACATGAGCGTCGAATGATATATCGTCAGGGCAATAACGCGTGTGAATAACGATAAACGATATTTTCTTCGATATTTACGGCTGCGTGTTTCCCCCCTTCTGTTCTCTATCTCTCTCTATCTATTTATCTCTCTCTCTCTCTCTCTCTCTCTCTCTCTTTATATATATATATATATATATATATATATATATATTTCTCTCTGTCTCTTTTAAAATCGTAACGAGTTTCAAGGCGAAAAGACCTGCGCCGAGGGCGGACGGTTTCGAGAGAGATCGAGACGATTGGCCCATTAAAAAGAGCCTTATTAATATTGTAATTTCCTTTTAATACGCGTAAATCTAGGATCGGGACAAGGCCACCACGGTGGACTGTTTTATGGCCATAAGAGATTTTTTCTCTTTTCTTTTTCTTTTTTTTTTCTTCTTTTTTTATAGTCTATAGGATCTAGGATTTCAAGCGTCTTAACTTTGGTTCAGTTCGATAAAAGAGAAGAAATTGAGATTGTCTTTGAGTAAATCAAGAGATTTGTTGTCGATGAGATCGATGGATGGATTTTGATAAGAAGAGATACGAGAGAGAGAGAGAGAGAGAGAGAGAGAGAAAGAGAGTTTTCTGGCTTTTGAAAGAAACTTTTCTTTTATTATTCTTCTTCTGTTTTTTTCTTTCCCTTCATTTTGTTTCTTTTTGTTTTTTCTTCGTTTAATTTCCATAGAAATTATTTTTCTTTTTTAATTATATGATAATATTCTTGCAATTTATGAATGTTTGTGATCAGTTATAAGAAATTAAAGTTATTAATTTTCTAATTTAATCGAGTCGGTCGAATTTTAAATTCACAGATATAATCGTCTTGTTAGAAAATTTATGAATTATTGAAAATTAATGAATTGAATAGGACAGTTTTGAATATATTTGAGTTTTAACAATTAATAAAAATCGCGTTGGATTACGAGACATAAGAATTTCGGATTTCAATGCTGATTGATACTAATTTCTAGTCAAAATATTGAATTTATAAGTTCGATAAGTCTTGCGAGAAAAATCGATGAATTTTGTCAGATAAATTCAATTACTTTCAAATTATTATTGTTCCTTTAAATATATTTCGTTGAAAAATTTGAGAAACGATGAAGTGACTTAATTAATACCTACGTCAAAATATTAGTGAGATTTATTTGATATGAACTTGAATATTAAAGTTTCATAGTTCTTAAAGAAATTTTTTATTGAATTGTACTCTACAAGATTAAAAATCGATAAAATGAGAAACGAATCAATAAGGGAGAACATGTTCGAAATGAATCGGTATGTCTCGAAATTAGTAAAATAATAAACATAGTATATTATTTTAATCATATTACCAAATCTAATTGATTCACAAGTTAATTCGAGATAAATATCGAATTAACTTGTGAAAATTTATTTATTAAAATAATTGCAGAAATACCTAGTAGAAATGTTTAGCAATTTACTAACACGGACATACATGTGTATGTAACATGTAGCAGTATTTATCAATTATATTAAATTAAAACTTAGAAATTAATGCATTTTGGTCAATATAAGCTTGAACATGATTAAAGTATCATAATTCTTCAAGAAATTTTTTTCATATCTATCAAAAGATTATAAAATGATAAAATGAAAAATGAATCAATGGGAGAAAACTTACGCGAATACATTGATGTGTTTAGAAATTAGTAAAGTTTGGTCGATGTAAGCTCGAACATGGTTCAACTTTCATAATTCTTAAAGAAATTTTTCTTAATCTTCACAAGATTAAAAAACGATAAAATGAGAAACGAATGAATAGAAAAAAATGTGTGTGTTTAGAAATTAATAAACTCTGGTCAATATAAATTCGAGTACGATTAAAGTATCATAATTCTTAAAGAAATTTTTCACTTATATCCTCGACACGATTGAAAACCGATAAAATGGGAAATAAATTGAATAAAATCTGTACGTTTAAATATAAGAAAATAACAGAAAATATTTAAACAATAAATTCCTATATCATCGAAATGTTCTTAACATTGAACACAAAAGATCATTCTTCCGAGGAGAAGAAAACGGCAACGAAAACGTAAAATTTAAACGAACGTACGAATCGAGAGTGAATTAGGATCAAAAAAAAAAAAAAAAAAAAAGAGAGAAAGAAAGATTAAGTAAAAATCTATCGAACAAAATTTTGAATATCACGAAAGTTTCAAAGTGACTTCACCTTCTCCCTTTTCTATTTTTTTTTTCTTCTCATTTCTTGTTTCTTTTTTTTCCTTCATCTACCTCATCTTCTTCTCCATCCGTGTCTTCTTTTTTCTCTCCCTCTCTCTCTCTCTCTTTATCCTTCTCTATTTAGCCGGTCTCGATGCCGGTATGACGTGGTAAATTATATATTCACCAGCAACTGCGCCTGAATAATGGATCTTCCTTCGGCGCGAATGGCATCGAGAAGCGTTATTGATCACCGAAATATCAAAAGTAGGCGTATCCATCACCCGCTCGGACCACCGCATGTTATCCAAGAGAGACAGAGACAGAAAAGGAGAAAGAGAGTAAAAGAGAGAAAGAAAGAGAGAAAGAGAGAGAGAGAGAGAAAGAGAGAGGAGATACGTGTGTGTCGAAACGTTCACTCCTGCCAACAAACGTGCTCCAATGCGATGGACGGATGGACAGACGGATGGAATGTTCGTTCGGCGTCTCTTCCGACAATAAAATCGATTTTTCATGCGGGGCATTTATCATGGGTTGCTTCGCGCCTGATAATAGACGCACGTGGAAATATACCATATAAATGTTTCGAAGTAAATAATCGTTACTCAAGGGACTTTCTCTCTCTCTCTCTCTCTCTCTCTCTCTCTCTCTCTCTCTCTCTCTCTATCTATCTATCTATCTCTCTTTCTCATGGTTTACCTTCGATGTGCGCGAGCAACAACGTGCTAACGATCGATTTGTCTCCGTATCACGTATTCGTTACAGCACCACCGATACTTACCTGGATGATAGGTACTACATGTTACATACACATTTATACACACAAAGTGTGTAAGCACACACTTTGGTATTTCTACTGGGTGTTTCTGAAATTGTTCTTATAAACAAATTTTCACATGCTAATTCGATATTTTATAATTATTCGATATTAATATTATTTATAAACAGTCAGTCGATTAGATTCGACAATATGATTAAAGTAATATATTATGTTCGTCTTATAAGTTTTAGATACCGTTGTAAAAACAGAAAATAAAGTATTTTATATGTGTGTGTTTGTGTTTATATTTTGTACCGAATATGTTCTAAAATTGTATTAAGAAATTTATGAGTTAATTGGGTATGTCTTGGTTGGTTATCAAAGTTAATAATAAGATCGAATTTTTAGACTACGTATTAATAAACAAAATTAGAATTGTATGTGTTTATTGTACGACTTGGTATTTATTATATTGAATCGGTTTTGAAAAATTAATGGTCAATTGATAATATTTAATAGAAAATAGTTTAATAAATAATATTTAACAGATAATATTTAATATTTTAATAATACATTATGTGCTAATTCAAATAATTTCTGAACAAATCGATAAAAACTAAATAGTCTTATTTAAAAGTTAAAAATTGATTACTATAATAAATAAAATTTTAATACTATATCATTCGACAATCCATGTAATTCTAACGTTACTTATTGCATAACTGAACATGTATTCATATCTACCATTTGACAAAATTTTAATATCATGTTTATTAACCAATCCAATAGATAAACTGTTTTTTTTTTATTTTTATGAAAATCTACTTCATTATATAATTCCAACCTATCAAATTGACAGATCGTAACAAGGAAATTATTACAAAAAAAAAAAAAAAAAAAAAAAGAAAAACATAAAGAAAAATAAAAAAGTCACATGATTCAATATCCCAATATCTTCCAATCATGTCTCATATACAATGTAAAAAACGTCTAACATAAAGTAGAACTTGATCGATTGGGAGATATCTGCACGAATTAGGGTAAGAGAAAAAGATGGTTGACCAAGGAGGGGTTTTGACATTCAAGAGTATGCATGCAGATCACTGTTACCGATAGATCGCACGTGCGTGTTATACAGAGAAATAGAGCCTCTTCTAACCGAGATAAGGGTAGATGGATGGTTTATGAATCGACCGAATCACTATTGTATCCGATAGGCGAACGATAATCGCTCGCTTCTGTAACACTTGTCGTAGTGTTAGATGATTTCATTCGATGTCCGCTTTATTCGACGATCTCAAATCTTCGTCCGATTCTCCGGGGTTAGGAAAGGAAAAGGGGAACGCCACTTTTAGCTCTGGCACCCTCGGTATCAGCGGGATACTAATCGGTCCTCCTGTCATTAGATAAAAAAGTTCAACGAGATGGAGATTTTCTTTTTCTTTTTTTTTTTCTAAGAGAATAAGTAAGCGAACTATCTTCTTCTAAGTTTCATTCAATTTTCGATTGAATAGAAATAATTAGATGGTATCTAGGTCCGTTTCTTTTTTCTTTTTCTTTTCTTTTCTTTTCTTTTCTTTTTTGCATGTCAGGAGGAAAGATAATTGGGTTGTGATAATTTTATAAATTGGCTGTGTACTTACGTATTTACTATGTGATTACTACGTAAATTACTACGTGTATACCGATATTAAAATTTATATATATATTCACTCCTATAGATATATACTAAATTAAATTATTATATATTATATTAATATCGCATATATATATATATATATATACATATATCTACATATAATATTATATGCATTTTATTATATACAATTTTATTATATACATATATGTATATATTTATGTGTGCGCGCACTCATGTGTGTGTACGTATATGTAAAAAATTTAACAAAACGAAGATTTCTTTTCTTTTTCTTATAGAATAAGTAAGCGATTCTTTTTTCAAAGTTCCATTTAATTTTCGATCGAATAGAAATAATTAGATTGTATCTAAATTATAATAATAAAATAGTTGTTTTTCTTTTTCGCATATCAGCAGGAAATATAATCATATTGTAACAAATTTTATAATTAAGCTATGTATTTAGCTATGCTCCTATATTAAAATGTATATATACGATATTACTACACGAATATACACATGTATATACAATTTATATGTCTATCTATATATATATATATATAAAAATTTATAGATATATAAAATTTATATATTTAAAACGAAACGAAAAAAGAAAAGAAAAAACATTATAATCGCAATGAATTTCTTTTGATTGTGTTTTTTTGTTCGTTAAAATAAATTTTCGTACGAATTAATTACGACATTATTGGAATTATCTATCGAAATTAACAGATATAGTTACAATACAAACATGCGATAACGATCACACGTCAGTAAAATAAAATTTTGACCATAAAACGAAAAGAAAAGAACAAAGAGAAAGACCGAGAAAAGGAAAAATCAATAATTTTCTAAACTAGATATTTGATTCATTAATCTCTATCGAATGCAGTACGAAAGATCGATATGAAGAGAGTACGAGATGACTGTGAAGGTGTCGATTATGTTTATTACCATAGTAGTAGATACAGAGTGCTCGTTTACAAGGTAGAACTATGCTTGGCCAGGTGGTCGAACACTATATTCGTCCAAAACCTTCCGTCAGGGATGACCCCCAGCTGAGAATTCCCTCGAGCCTTTTTATTTTTATTTCTCACCTCCTACGGCGTTACCTCTTCATCTTCGCGAAGCACACACGTATCACGAACCATACACTCTTTACTACCCGCCATTACCCCCCTTTCTCCTTCCTCCCTATATCCACCCATCTTAATCCTTTTACTAATACAATTACGCGCGATAGATATACAAGTAAATATCTTTTGGCTCGATTATGTAAATGATTTGTATCTACCCGTCGGATTTGCTTAAGCAGGAAGTTATTGTCTTCTTTAAAGACGTGACAAGACGCAGAGACATAACTTCCACGTATAGTTTTTTAATCCATCCGGCATCTGCCTTAAGCTTGAATATTACAGTCATTTTATTTCGTACATATATGTGTGTATATATATATATATATATATATATATATATATTGTGTGTATGTGTGGGAGTATGTATATATACACTTTTAGTAAAATATTATTATATATGTATATATATATATATTGTATTATATAATGTATACATATATATATAATAAATCAATATTATATTTATATATTTATATATAAACATATAATATATATATATATATATATATATATATATATATATTATTTACCACACGTAATCTTATATGAAAGAAAAATAAATTAATTTTAGAATCAAATTTTATAAATAAAATTTTATAAATAAAATTTGATTTTATAAGTAAAATTTAATTAGGACGACTAAGATCTCTTTTTATTTCTCTTCCTTCTTCCTTTTTTTAATAAAATTGTCTGTTATCTTTGAGATAATTTTATTTCGGAAGAACATGACGACTAATCGCATACAATTTATACACTTTCGATTTATTTCTAATTTATTTAAGATTTACATATTAAAACAATTCATAGTTAGCTGAACTGATTAAATCTGATACACCTTATAATATAACGTTTTATGATCGTTAAATCAGCTGTTCCTAGATCACAACTTTTCATTCCAGCTGTCATTATTCCCTCTCTTCTTTTTCTTTGACACTTTGCGACACATACGCACACACGCACGAACATTATGACAGCGGGAAATTTAAACTTTGATAAGGATAAAAATAACTATAATACATTCCTAAGTCTTAGAATTCACTAAAAGTTACATTTAAATGGAACAGGTCTTTTTGATTCGTAACAAAAGTTAATCCACTGACCTAGTGGAGAAAAACATATCGCGACCAAAACAAAAAGAAGGAAAATGAAAAAGAAAAACAAGAAGAAAGATCGATAGAGATTCGGTCTTCTTTTTTCTTCTTTTTCTTTGTTTTCTTTCATTTCTTTTTCTTATTCTCCTTCCTCTTCTTCCTCGTCGTTGTCGTCGTCATCGCGAAAGTCATTGGTAGGTGGAAGACTCTCGGAACCCCTTTTGGTTTCTTATTTCCTCATAAATAATTTTAATGACGCACCGTAGCAGTTCGGATATATATAAGGCGGGATCCAAGAGCCATACCTGTAGGCAGCCTTGTATTCTTATTTATTATGTTACTTATACATACATATATATATATACATATGATATGTATGTGAGCAGTCGTCGCGAGATATGCCGCGGGATGAGTCTATGAAAAGACGAGAGAACGAACGAGTTGCGAACCTGTTTTTCTTTTTTACATATTCGCTTTCTTTTGCCCTCTACGCAAGCAAGGCGACTCCAATTAATCAATTTCGAACTTTACCACTATCGTCACGTTACTATTCATTTCATTTTCGTTTTATTTTTATATCTTTTTTAGATTTCTTTCTTTCTTTTTTCTTTTTTTTTTTTTTTTTTTCTTTTCTACATACCAATTCATTTCGACAGACAACTCTTAATACCTTTATTTAACATTGGAATTAAATACCGATCAATGGAAACAAAAAGAAAAAATAAAGAAAGAAATTTGGTCGTTCTGAGGTATTCTATTTTAATTAACAAAAAGAATTTTAACAGAAAACTCTTAATATATTTATATAAAATTGCGATTAAGTATCGTTTAATGAAAAAGAAAGAAAGAAGAAATTAAAAAATTTGATCATTTGTTGAGGTATTCAATTTTAATTAAAAGAAAAAAAAAATCGATCGCTTTGAAGTATCGTAAAATGAAAATAAAAAATAATAATTTTTGTCATTGACAAAAGACTTAATATCTTTACATAAAATTACAATTAAATACCGATCAATGAAAAAGAAAGAAGGAAAAAACAAAAATGATTTGACCATTTATTGAGGTATTCAATTTTAATTAAAAAAAAATCGTCGTTCTGAGATATTCTACCTTAATTAATAAAATGAAAATCAAAAATAACAATTTTTGTTTTTGACGAACAACTTAATATCTTTATTTAACTTTGGGATTAAATAGCGATCAAAAGAAAGAAAAAAAGAAATAATACAAATTTCAATAGTTCTCAGATATTCCATTTTAATTACCAAAAGAAAAATCAAAAGTCAAAAATTTTTGTTTTCGGAACTAACAAAAAAATTCTACGATATCTGTGTATGTCGTGTCGAACATACGTGTAGCTCATACATACATACATAAGTATATACATACCGATTTATTTATTATATTACAAAATTGAACGCCAACAAGAAAAAGAGGAAGAAAGAAAAATAGAAAAAGGAAAGGCAAATTTTACAATTTATTCCATTTTAAATTACCGCAAACGGGAAATGAGACAATATTCTTGTTTTTAAAACTAATTCAAGAAAAGTTCTGCAATCCGTGAGTGTAATGTCAAACGTACTGATGAAAGAGAGAAAAAGAGAGAGATAGAGATCACAAGAGAGAGAGAGAGAGAGAGAGAGAGAGAGAGAGAGAGAGAATAATATACAAAAGCGACCGCTTGGTGGCACCGCTGTCGACGACGAAGAAGCTCGAAGCCTGGTAGGCGTGGTTTGAACGGTCCAATCGGTAGTCAGGATTTAAACCCCGCCTACGGAGGACGGAGTCGAAAATTAGGCCACGCCCACTCGGTTCCTCTCTCTTCGGATTGAAAGCATCGTCCTCCGGGTGTTTCTCGTCCTCGGCCCATCTCAAACTTGCTACTCTTCGTTCTGTCGACTCTTCCTCTACTCGCGGACGTTGCGTTTAGCGCAACGGTTGTGTACGCGCGCGCGCGCGAAAGTTAAGTTAAGTAAACGCGACGAAATATTATTCATCGTGAGTAGGTATATTACGGTGGAACCGTCGCGATATCGGAGATGTTCCGTCGCGAGTATCTATTTTTGTGGCATTGTCAAAGGATCTGTCATTAAGGATTTCTAAGTTACTTATCTTTTTTGTTTTTGTTTCATATATATATTTTTTTTTATCCAAGATAAAAATTGTGCAGTGTTTCGTTCATCGAAGGGAAGATTCGTCTCGCTTGGTTCTTTTAAAATTGATCGGTCAGCCTTTCGAGAAGACACAATTATTATGAAGGTATGCATGATCAATTACGTTTCTTATCGATTTTTAATCCGTTGAAAATTTTCATCTTCGAATTATTCATTTGACGAGGATTTTAGAAGATTTAGAGTATGTTTGTATCGTCGGTTAGTTGTACGGTCTAATCGTTATGCAACGTTATTGGGTATCGATGAGAATTATTGAATTGTGATATTGGATATATACACGTGGTGGATTTTAATAGAATCGTATCGATTTAATTTAATGAAATATTTAAAAAATTATTTGCAGACTAGATATGTCGACGTTGTTGTCAAAGTCTATGATCCAATCATTACGTAATGTTATCGGTTAATAACGAAAATCAAGGAACTATGATTTTGAATATTCATACTTGACAAACTCGACGGCTCGATATATAATGTTAATTTTATAAAGTTCGCTTTTAATGAATAATTTTTGCTGTAGTAAGTATATCGTTTAATCGTTACGGAATATTGTCGACTAGAAAAGAAAATTATTCGATCGTAATATTAATAGATCGTAATTCGATAATAATAGTTTTAATTTTATGAATTTTATTGAATATTATTTAACAAGTTTAATATTAGATATGCATGATTATTGCCGAGTTGTACGATCTTATCGTTATTCAAGTTATCATTGAGTAACATTGAATATTATTGAATTATGATTTTCTATACATACTTGTACTTGATGTATTTTTCATGCAATAAAATAGACGTACGATATCAATTTTATAAAATTTTCAATATGTCTAATTATTGCTTAGATCTATGGTTTAATCGTTATGCAATGTCACTGAATAGCAATGAAAATTATTGGATTATTATTTTGGATACATATGTATATATACATATACCCGTATATACGCATGGTGTAAACTTCAATGGTGGTGTACAATGTTTTATGAATATTAGAAAGTGTCTTTACATGGACGTTGCAATGTACGGAAAGCTTGATGAGGTTGACGAGCGTCGGTGGACAAGGGTTGCCTTGTCTCCCAGCACGATGAACGATAAGAAGAATCTTGCAACACTCTTCGGAATGATTTAAAGGAGAAAGGAGAAGCGTTTATTATCATGGAAGAATGTGGATGGGAAGAAGATGGGAAAAGGAAAAAATTGACGAATTAACTTTACGATTATATCTTCAGTAAAATTTCTTGCTTTTAATATTCTAATTTATTATCTAATCACATAGTATAAAATCTACATTGAATCAAATACTAACGCATAATCCAAATCAAACGAATTCATTTTATTTGCCGTATTACGAATTAATTTATATCAAGTTTCAATAGTAAAATTATTTCTACAGACGTAAATATAATAGTCCACGATCCGTAGGAAATTTCAAATATTTCAATCTTCGTTCATGGTCGTGAAAGTTTAACAAAGATTCTAACGATTGAAAAATTATTTATTTCTCGTTTCTTTTTCAATCGAACTGTCATTGTTGGACTTTGTTGACAGTTGACAATTAGTAGAACATAGAAATCAGAAACGATCCAAGATCATGATAGTGATAAATCAGGCTCAAGTGCGTTGCATCCGGTTTTATTTAGTAGATATCTATAAAATGTGTTCCTCGTCGACCTCCCTCAACCCTCACCACCCTCACTGTTACTTACTTGTCTGCTTCCCGCCACCCCTCACCAGATACAAGATCCAGCTAAATCGTAAATACGTACTCCCGTTCATCTTTCCTCGTCGTCGTCGTCGTTGTCGTCGTTGTCGTTGTCGTCGTTCACAGTTCCACGTGAGACAGTTCCACAACCCACACGAGAAGGTTCTGTCCCCGTTTTATTTCGTTAGGTAAGTTCCGTCGCTTACCACACACCGACGTGTGTGGTCCAGTAAATTCACGGCGTAAAGCGCAAAATGGCGACTGGACATCAGCCTTATCCGAAGTTATAACGGCATCACGGTTTTTTTACCTTGTCGCGGTTTGCCCTTACTATAGAGGATTTACTTAAGTATGTTATGCGAGTACCGAGTGAATGTGTACGGAGAGTCACATCTATCTCCTTATCGCTATTAAAATAAACCTATGAATCCCCTCTCCTTATCCCATCCCACCCTACTCCTCCAATCCAAATCCCCCCCTTTTTAATAATTCTTTTCTCGAAGAGGAAATATTTCTATATCGTTTTGAATATTCAATGAATATTAATAAGAGATAAGATAAGAGTATATACATTAGAGTCTTCGGGATTTTCAATAAACCTCGGCGTTATATTTCGTTTTTATCTTATTTTCGATTTTTTTTCCTTTTTTTTTTGTATTTAAACAAATTTTTCTCTTCTCCTTTTTATTTTTTTTATTTATCTATTTCTTTTTTCTTTTTTTTTTAAGGAATTTCCTTTTCCTTTCCTCTTCCTTTTTCTTCTTTATTAAAAATAAAAAATTGAGAGTTTCAATAAAAAAGAAATTACGAATGATTAATTCTTTTGAAATTATGCTTTTGTTTATATTATATCAAATTTAAGTAATCTAAAAAAGAAAAAAAGAAAAAAAAAACGAATATGAAACTCGTCCATCTTTAAAATCTTCATTGAACTGTGAAAGTTTTGAATTGTTAAGTGTTTAAAAACTTGTTCCTCATTTAAATCTTCGATCATTATTTTTTTTCTATTTTAAATCCTATTAATCATCTTTTCTTTTCTTTTCTTTTTGATGTAATATCTATCTAATTCGTCGAACCGTAATACCTAAGTCAAAAAATCTATCAACGAATTTTCTAAATCTCCTTCATATTTAATAATAAATATATATCTTATATTTTAAGTGATTTTGCAACACTTTTTTTCTTTTTTTAAGCGACAAAATCATATTTTAAGTGATAAAATTAGACGGAAATTCGGACGTCAAAATTCCAAAGGTGATCGAAAAAAAGAATATCGACGTTCTTTTAATCGTTCAACACGTCGTATTCCTTTCGAAATCCTCAAAAATCGCTGACTTTTACGGTGTTATAAAATGATAATAGGGCGTAGGATCTGACAAAGCCACGTGAAAAATATGTAAATGACTATCTCTCTTTCTCTCTTTTTCTCTCTCTCCTTCTTTTTATTTTTTTCCTTTGAAACTGCATCGCGACGATGAATTAATAATGGGCAAGACGAACTCACGCACACAAGCTAGTACGTTCGTGCCAGGCCAATGCGGTTATGCTAATCGGTAGAACGATTTTATTTCTCTAAGCTACACGAGTGGGAATTTCGGTACGCCGATGACAAAGTGCTTTTTAGATTGGAGACAAATAAAAGGACAACTTAAATAAATAAATAAATAAATAAATAAATAAATAAATAAATAAATAAAAAAGAACATTGAAATTGTAACACTCTTTTACGATTCTGTTTAATGTTAAACTTATACGAAAATTTTTATAGAAAATTATTAAAGAAATTATTTCCAAAAAGGATAATAATTATTAAAATTAATAATTATCTTCATAAAAAATTATTATTTTAAAATTTTTATTTTCTACACTTCAAAAGTAACTTCAACGTGTAAGCTTTATAAAAATTATTCAAATTTGTTAAAAAAAGAATTTTTTTCATACTATTCGAGTTTGAATGTATTTAATTTTTTTGTTTATTTTTCCAATAATAATGATTGCTTCAACCTTGTGGTACTCTAAATTTAATAAAAAATAATAAATTATATAAAAAAATTATACTAACTACTCTAATACAAATTTCTAAGAAAATTTATATATATATATATATATATATATATATATATATACTATCTTTATATAATATCTTCGTATTCTAAAATTATTTTTAATACAAAACATTACATTAATAAATTTAATAAAAAAATTATAAACAATTATAATAATTATATATTATATATATATAAATACTTATAAACTTACAAAAATATATATTTATATATGTATATATATATATATATATATATACGTATATACCTATATAAACAAATTGTTTATAAATGTTAATCATGTGTTTATACATATCTGAAATCTTTCTTCAAATCCTACATCATTAAAAAATCGTGCTAATTTTTCGTAACAATGAAGACATATCTACACCGTCTAACAATAAACAAAAAGAAATAGAACGATAAGAGGAAACAACAAAATTGACTAGTTTCCATTAAATGACATTGGAAAGGTTCCCATATACATTCAGAATCGAAGTATCACCTCGAATTCTAGGATTTACAAATTCGTAGGGCGTGTAAACTTGGCCTAGCTAAAGAAAGAAAGAGAGAGAGAGAGAGATAGAGATACAGAGAAAGAAAGAGAGAGAAAGAGAGAGAGAGAGAGAAACAGCTAGTATAGACCCAGAGAATAAACCATTCGGTACACAGTATTGTCACGGCTCATTCGTCCTTTAGCAAAGATCCGTTCATCGCTTTTGGACGCGTGGTTAATACGTGGTTCGAGTTAATCGTGAAACGGATCCCCAATAGAACTATAGAGACGAGAAGTTTCTATCTCTCTCTCTCTTTCTCTCTCGCTCTCTCTATCAATCTATCTATCTCTCTTTCTCTCTCATTCGAATAGGCAGGAGAAGCATCAGCAGCAGCAGCAGCAGCAGCCCTCTCTCTCTCTCTCTCTCTCTCTCTCTCTCTCTCTCTGAATGTTCACACAATGAAAGAAGAGAAACGACGAGACCGCTGACATTGTCCTGTGCAAAAGCAGAAATCGGATGGTGATTTAAATGGATTTCGAGTGGCCGCGGCATTTTACACACACACTCTCTCTCTCTCTCTCTCTCTCTCTCTCTATCTATCTATCTATCTATCTATCTCTCTCACACTTCAAAGGTAAAAGAATAAGAAGAAGGAGAAGAAGAAGAAGAAGAAGAAGAAGAAGGAGAAGAAGAAGAAGAAGAAGAAGGAGAAACACCATTGTACCTGCGGGGGACCGTTTCACCATAGGGGCCTATCTTTTCTACGAAGGCGTGAAGAGGCTCGTGCCCTTCGTAGAGTACCACTCGAAAAGTCCTTTCGAAAGATACAAAAAGTTTAGAAGTATTATTTTCAGCATTTCTCTTTCTCTCTTTTTCTCTTTCTCTTTCTCTTTCTCTCTCTTTCTCTCACTTTAGTATCTTCCTCGTAGGCCGCAAGAACTCCGCAAGGATACCCGTAGCGGACCACTTTGTCAACTTGTCACCTGGACTCGCCAGAGACACACGCAAAAAGAAACTGAGAGTCACTCTTTTTCGCACCAGGAAGTCTACTGATTCTTTTTCTGAACGAGAGTGAGATAGAGGAGTAATGGAGACCTGGGAGACGGGGCCTGTAGAAAGGTAGAGAGAGAGAGAGAGAGAGAGAGAGAGAGAGAGAGAGAGAGAGAGAGAGAGAGAGAGAGAGAGAGAGAGAGAGAGAGAGAGAGAGACAGAGTGAGAGTGGCCCAGGGATGTTGAAGGGTCGGAAGGAGAGTAAAAGAAAACTATATAATTTTCTTTTGGATCTCGATTAGTGAGGTAACTAATCCGGTTCACTGAGATAACTCGCACTTTCAAATCGATATTCATTGATAGTTCTCAGAATTCAATATTCAAATGTGTTACAAGGATAATGAGAGTTGAAGAGGGTAGTCAAAGAAAATTATATATAATATTATAAAAAATTAGAATAATATTATAGTTTAAGTATAGTTAATAGTATAATAGTATAATAGTATAACAATATTACAGAAAATTATATATAATATTATAGTTTCTTTTTAGATTTCGATTATTGAGACTACTTGAACTTATAAATCGATATTTATTATATTAGTTTGATATATTGGATAATTTTAAGAATTCGATATTTAAATGTAATGATAGAGGAATGATGAGGTGTGTGGAGGGTTGTAAAAGAAAATTATATAGTTTTCTTTTGCACCTCGATTAGTGAACTAATTATTTCGATTCATTAAGACGATTCGAACTTCTAATTCGATATTCATATATTAACTTGGTAATTTTGAAAATTTCATGTTTAAATGTGTTAATACTTATGGTAGATTTGTAATAGTCTTCTTGTGGTATATATTATTTGAATTTAGTCTAATCAAGTAGAACAACTAACTCATATTGAAACAGCATAAACGTTTAAATCAATGTTCACATATTAGTTGTGATAATATTGAAAAGGTTACTATTAAGTGGTTACTATTAATTTTTAGACATTTCTAATCGGTATTATTAATAAATGGTCAATCAAGTAATTTTAATATCTATTTTAATATCTAATATAATATAATTATAACATAATATAATTGATCAGTATTGCTCTAATTAATACAAAAACTGTTAGTATTTTAATCAAGATATACTTAAATATAGTAATTTATTGATCATTATTTTCATATAATATATTGATCATTTATTTTATAAAATATTTATCATTAATCAATCAAAATATTGATATCAATCAAATAAGGCAAAATAATTAAAAGTGTTTTGAGAATTCAATATCGGAATTTTAATACTAATAACAGAATTTTTTCAGTCTTTTTGTGTTCGGTATAAATAGAATTTAGTCTAATCAAGTAGGATAACTAAACTGGTACTGAGACAATTTCAACTTCTAAATCGAATGTTCATGTATTAGTTCTGTTAATTTTGAAAACTCGATGTTGGAATGTGTTAATACTGCTAATAGAATTTTAGTAGTCTTTTCGTGGTCTGTATAATCAGAATTTAGTAGAATCAATTAGGGTAACTAACCTGGTACTGAAACAAGTTAAACTTCTAAATCGAATGTTTATGTATTAGTTCTGATAATTTTGATATATGCTCTATGTTGGAATGTGTTAATATTAATAGCAGAGTTTTAGCTATCTTTTTGTGGTTCGTATAATCAAAATTTTGTGTGTAATTTAATTTTTTTGTTTTCTCTTTCGTTTCGTTTATTTATTTTTTTTTTTTGAAGACAAATAATATCTACTATTAATATATCTACTACTAAATATTATATATATTATATTTACAAATAATATTTTAATAAATATTATTACTTACTTATACTTACATTATATATTTGTATCATTATATCATTAATATTAATTTCATCCATAAAAATAATTATTGATATAAATATTATGTTATACTATAATTAAAATTCTAATAAGAAATAAGAATGTTGAAACGATGAAATATTATAATCTGAATTTATATTATTAAACCAAATGATATATAAACTACTCCAATGGTATACATATATACATATATATATATCTATGTATAAACCATAATCGGATGATCATACTAAGCCTAAGAATAATCCTACTTTCCCAGCTTTACGAAGAAAGCTTTTAGACGAGGAACGAATTCGCGTTGGTCTCGTAAGCGATCCTGCCCGTTTTCTACACGCCTTTATTCGAAATGGCCATGAACCTCCATTTTTCCCTTTCGAGTGGTTTCAGTCCCCTTTTTCGAGATGGTAAGAAAGAGACAGACAGATAGAGAGAAAAAGAGAGAGAGAGAAAGAGAGATAGGGGCCTTAGAGGTATGACTTTCAAAGCTGAAAGCCGATCAACGGGGGGTCTAACAGGGTCTCTATGAAGGGCCCAGGTCTGTCCTATGATCCTCGGAGAGCTCACCGTGTCATTTTGGGTTCGCGACACGATGCCCATTGTAAACGATACTTATTTTCCCGCAAGTTGAACAGCCCCATACGTAGAAAAAAGAAGAATCAACGAACTCTCTTGCTACGTATACATATTACATATATAAATATAATATAATACTTATGTAGTCCTTACCAATGGTCCTATTTATGAAAAAGTATCATTGTACATAGTAATGTAGTTCGTTCGTTTGAAAAATTAATCGTGTTCCAATAAGAATATATGTAAATTTATTTTTATTTTGTTCATTATTTTAATATAGCATTTGAAGAATGACTGAAGTATAATAAATTTACTCGCAAATCGGTAGAACTCGATGGAACAATTTAAAAACAAATTGGAAGAATTTGATTAGAAAATAATAATGGTTATTAGAATATTATTATTATTAGAATATTTGTGGTAAATATAAAAAAGATGTATTTTTCGTTGAGTAAAATTATAATGAAAAAATGGCGAAGATCTGTTAAGATCCTAATTTGATAAAAATTTTGATATGCTACTCGATAACAATGACTTCTATATATCCATTTCAATAATCGGTTAGAAAATTAGTGTTAAATATTTAGAGTTTCTTAAATCATTTAAACAAAATAATATAATAAATCTATTGCATTGAAAAAATTCCAATCAAAATGGCGATGGTTTATTGAAAACAGTATAACTCAACAACAATGGTTTCTAAAAATCCACTCAATCACATTATAAAATTAATATACTTGGAATATTTAGAAATTTTGTGTTAATAATTAATAAGAACAATAAGAAAATTTTGTTTATTATAGAAAAAACATTAATTAAAATAACGATGATCCTATCGAGATATACAATTTTTAAGTATGTTGCAATACAAATCAGCACTTAATATATTTCAAACATCCACTTAATATATGATTAGAAAATTAATATAAATTATTTAGAATAATTTGTAAGTAGAAGAATATCAAAAATATATTACATTATTTCATAAAATATTTATAAATATACATTAAAAATATTATAAATATTAATTACATTACATTAAAAAAAAATTCTAATCAAAATGGCGATTATCTATTTAGATTCAAGCTCTTTAAATATATCATAATATAACTTAGCAACGATGTCTTCTAAACATCTACTTTAATAGCCAGTTTACTGGTCCTAAATCATTTAAATACAACAATATAAGAAATTTATTACATTGAAAGGACTTCAATCAAAATGATAATGATTTATAGAAAATTCATAAAGATATTATAATACAACTCAGCAGCAATAATTTCTAAACATTCATTTAATATCCCATTATAAAATTAGTATACCTAGAATATTTAGATATTTTCTATTGATAACTAATAAGAACAATAATAACATTTTGTTTAACACAGAAAGAATATTAATCACAATGACGATGATCTTATCTTTAAAATTCAGATCCATATTCTTTAAAAATATTGCAAAATAAAATTTCTAAATATTCATTTAATATCTTATTAGAAGATTAGAATGATATATTTAGATTATTTAAATTATATATCTATATATATATATTTTAAATATAAATAGTAGAAAAATATTAGAAATATATTTCATGAAAAAAAAGACTTTAATTAAAATCTAATTTAACCTAATCTATCAAGATCCAAATTACTTGAAAATGTTATAATATAAATCAGAAATAATTGCTTTCAAACATCTTCTAAATATCTGATTAGAAAATTGATAAGAAATATTTAGAATACCTTATACATAAGACAATATGAAAAATATATTACATTAAAAAAAAAAAAAGAATTCCAATCAAAATAGTGGTGATCTATCTAGACTCAAGTTCTTTCAATATGTCATAATATAACTCAGCAACGATCTCTTTTAAAACGATCCACTTTAATAGCCAGTTTAGAGATCCTGAATCATTTAAATAGAACGATATAAGAAATTTATTGCATTGAAAGCAGTCCAATCAAAGTGATAATGATTTATAGAAAAGCAAGTTTTATAAAAATGTTACAAAAGAATTCAGCAAAAATAGTTCTTCAACTTTTCTATATAAATTGAACTATAAACTTTTCTAACAATATTCTCCAAAATTTTCTAATATTTCATTAGAAAATTAATATGGAATATTCAGATCTTTACCAATAATATCTAATAAGATTCATGATAAAATTTTGTTTACCATAATAAAATTTTCTTTGAACATTAATCAAAATAACGATGATTCTATCAAGATCAATATTCCTTAAAAATGTTGCAATATAACTCATTTAATTATTAATAATTCTAAATATCTACTTAATATCCCATTAGAAGATTAGAATGAGATATTTAGAATATGCAAATTACATATCTATATATATATATTTTTTTTTAAATAAAGATAGTAAAAAAATACCAAAAATGTATTTTATAGAAAAAAAAAGATTCTTATTATTAAAATTAAAATCTAATCTAATCCAATCTATCAAAATTAATCTTAAAAAATGTTAAATAAAAGTTCAGCAACAATGGCTTCGCTAAACATCCGGTTAATGTCTTATTAGAAAATTATTACGAAATATTTCGACTATTTATATTATCCTATTCTTTTTCCTTTTTTTTTTCTTAGATATAACAATAATAAAATTTATTATTATTAAACATTATTTTCAATCTCGACATAAATAGAAAGAACGTCAATCAAAATGGCGAATATCTCTGAAGGATCAAAAGTATTTTGCAATAGGACTTCACTTTCTCCTTTAAACGCGTAGATACTCTCAGTAAAGCCGCGTATTTCATATCTGATATACAGTATATTAGACGGATAATGAAAAGAAGTCTAATCCTCCGTTTTACGATCCCGCCTCGCATGCGAGCAGGGGTCATTATTGTCGTCTATAACTCTCCGAAGGCCGAGCCTTTGGAACCTTAGCGTGGGTGCGGTACTCGAGTTATTTGAGACTCGCAAACCAAGCGGCAAGTGCAATTTCCAATATTTATTACATACATATTACATCTTTACATATTCAACTTAGCCTATTGTGAATCCTTTCTAATCGAGCCTAATTCATATGATTTCAAACTACGTTTAGTTTTATCAGAAAAAAAAAAGAAATAAAAGAAAAGGAAGATCAATCTTTAAACAACGATATTATTATTTAATATGGTTAACTTAAAAAGTTGAAAAAAGAATAAAATAAAAAAACATCGATTTTTTCGAAATATTTTTATTTTATAATATTATCTCTCATAAATATATCTTATGAATGTTTTTCTCATCAAAAAAAATTCTCGTAAATCGACGAAGTTACAGCTGTGCTTAAACTTTAAACGTTGTTTTCTCGTTGTTTCATGTTTTTCATATTAATGCAAATGATATTTTGAAAAGTGCTTAATCCATTTGAATGAAAAATTTAATACAATTATTTCTCGTATTGTTATATTAGTCTTCGTAATTTTGAAATTTCTTTTTCAGTCGTAGCTTCATTTTTTAATTATTAACAAACTAATCTAATATTTTTATCGAAAATCATATGTTAAATGCGAATTATTCATATTTTTTTTTATTAAATGAAGATATTAAACATCAGTTCCTTTTTTGATGTTTTTTAAGGGTTCCTTGGTTTTTTTTGTAATATTTAATATATCGTAACATAAAATGATTCGTATTGTTTCGACATCGATAATTTAAAGAAGATAACTAATTGTTTTAATTCTTTTTTGTTGGAAAACATTCTTCAAAATATAAACAAAATATCACACATATTTCATGATTTTTTATTAATAAAATAAATTACATATGAAAAAGAAATAAAATCATAAAAACTGTTTTTTTTTTTAGTCGTTTAAGTATACGTAACTTGTTAATATAAACAAAATAAAATTAATAAAAAATTAAATAAAAATCAATATAATTACTTACTTTGCAATACATCCAAAGAGAAATGAAATAACTTATTGACAAGTAAATAAAAAATTTCTAAATGATAAAAGAGAACATTACATTTTCTTAATACAGGGATATCAAAATTTCGAGTTAAAAATCTCGTATTTGAATCTAACGTTCTTTTTGATTCTACTTTGAACATCTGTTTCTGAACGTTCTTATACTTTAGAAGCAACGTTATACGTTCCATCATCTAAGCCAATAACCAACCGAGTACCGAGCTACGGGTGGTATGTAACTGCAGCCGGTTCGACGTGCGAACATTTGGTTGGTTATGGTTGGTGGTTAACCGAACGTCATAGTTATAAGGGTGTGTGAAGTTACATAATGTCATTGTAACATGATACCTACGTTAGCAGCTTCCTATAAACGTACCTACGTATATCTATATATATATACATATCTATATCTATATATATATATATATATATATAAGTATGTAGATATACATATTATATATATGTATATGTATATGTATATATATGTATGTATGTATGTATGTATGGATGTATGTATGTATGTATATGTTCAAAGACCAAAGAAGAACATGGCTTCCATAACACACATACATAGTTATCTATATATACATATATAGATACATGTACATGTTCGATACATATGAGCAACCCTGTAGTAGCCACAGGCAACCAACCCCTCTTCTCTATCCGAGCCATTTGTAATGCGTTGGATTCCACTCGTAAAGTAAAGTTCGTTCCGAGCGTGCAACACAGACCTGTCAGGGGCGTGATTTTCGGGGGATTGTCCTGTGAAAATCGAACGTGTGTGTCTGGTGGAAAGAGAGGGGGCTCGAACCCGCGACACCCTGTCCTTTGTTATTACACTCGTCATACGTGAGATCGGCTTTTCTCGCTTCGTTGGGTGACCTTGGGTATTGAACGGTAGACATAGTGATAGTTCACATATGTCCCTTTTTACTGGTTCCTATCATTTTTCAGTTTTTCCATTGGCTAGTCATTTCTATAGCCATTTTTAATTTATTCTTAGCTTTTATTGGGGATATTATAGTTCTCTTTTTTGTAAATATGTATGGGTATATATATATACACACACACTTGCTTCGTTCGAAATTAGATTTAAATTAATTTTAGTATTAGGATTGGTATTATTTTTTTCAATAGATATTTTTGTTAATAATTTTTATTGTTTTTTTATATACATAATATATAAAAGATATAATATATATATAATTAATTATGTACATTATTATATATATAACATATATATAAAACATAATATATATATATAATTTTTATTTAGTATAGATCAGATATAAAAGATCCAGTTAGAAAAAAAGTCAACATTTTTTAATATTTATAATATGTTGTTGAGAAAAAATCATAGATTTGTTAATTAATATTGAAATTATTATACACTTTTCAAAATGGCACCGTAAATTACAGAATTTCAAAATTCTCACTTTACAATTATTTAAATCGTAAATATTAGGAAAAAATATTAACTGAATTTTGTCTTCATTTAATTTTTTAAAAGAAATAAAAAATAAAATAAATTATTTCTATTTATTAATACTCGTCAAATGATATATATCCATTTAATGTTCGTAGTTTTGCGAACTAAATGAACTATATTAAATTACATAGGAAAAATAAAAGAAAAAGAAAATACAGAAACTTAGAATTGCTGAGTGTTAGTATATTCATATAGGATAATCATTTATATAGTTAAAATGAGATACGAAAAAGGAGATAGAGTGGGGATAGTTCTGACTAGGCAATCATGTTTGCAACGACGCAAAGAATGCATCCTGCTATGCCTCTTTTTCATTGACCAGCTATCGTCAGACTTGTCGAGATCAAATTTCCAATTCAATTCGTACTTGTGAATTTGAATGTTAACAAAAAAAAATGTATAGGAAAAAAAGATTCCGCGTAATTTACAAAAAAAAAAAACATAAGAATATAATATCTTCGTCAAAATGTATAAATTCGAAATTAGATAAAGACATATCGATACAAAAAATGATCGAAAAAAAGTTAAAAAAAAAAAAAAGTAGAAACAGAAAACAAGATATAGAAGAATGAAGATGGCAGAATAAAAAATGGCAGCGAGTACACGATAGTTCCGATGTTCCACGAAAAAAAAATCGTAAAAAAAAAAAGAAAAGAAAAGAAAGATTAAAATTGACAATATCCGAGCCAAATTTTTACGAAATAAAAATGGAGATGGAATACCGGATGTGATCTTTACTGATGAGAAAAAAATAGTTGATTTTCTTAGTGCGGTTAACCGATCAAAAAATATCTGACTTAGACATCTAGAACGAAAGGATCCATTGTTAGAAAACGAAAGAAAGAATCGCATCCATCAAAAGTTTCATGCTTTCGTTGACATGGACGCGTTGAGGTTTCAGTGATCGAGTCTGCATTTATTATATATAGGATGGGACAATACGATCTATACAAGTCACAGACATTGGTTTGTATTTTTCTAATGCGATGGAAAGGGTTGTCCATTATACGTCAAACGTTATTTCTTACTTTTTGTTTGTCTGCGTGACAAACGGATGTTATTATCAGAAAAAATGTTTAAAAAAAAAAAAAAAACGAAATGATTTTAATTTTCAATATTATTATTTCTCCCTTTATTACAATTTTGTTTCAATCATTTGTTTCGAATTATTGAATACATGTGACAATATTTCGCCATTTTTAAAAATCGGTTTTTTTATAATAGTTGAAGTTTATTATTTATAATGTATTTTAACGAAATTACTAAAATTAATATTAAGTTATCATAAATATTGAAATTAGTATTATTATTATTAGTTTATTATTCTGAAATTAAAGAAAAATAAAAAATGTAGGGAATAAATTTTTTATATAAATGTTAATATAAGTTATATTGCTTACTAAAATAATTAGAACTACGAAATTAAATAAAATTTCCGCATTTTTATTTGTCATTATAATTATTATTATTATTATTAATTTTTTTCATACTTGTGACATAGTTTTTGTTTAATAATATTTATTATTTTAATATTATCATTATCAGCATTAAATAATATAAGAGTATTAATTTAATTATTGAACAATATATGTATGTGTGCAAGTATATATACATATACATTGACAAATAAGAATATCTATATATTCTTATCTAATTTATATAATAAGTTAACATATAATGAATGTTTTTTATTTACAAATTTTCTTATTTCTTCCATTGAACAAATTATAATAACAACATACAGAAATTTAAAAATGAACGCACATTATATATCTTTTAAAAAATATATATAAAGCCTAATAAGAAATTTAATTTTTGAAAAATGTAATTTATTAAAATTTCATTTATTAAAAATATGTGTCTTTAAAAATAGATATATAAAAATTAAAAATATTTCAAAATATCGAATATCGCATTCTGCCAGAATTTTACCTATTGCATTATTCGTAGGCTGTATTTACTATTAAAAAAAAAAAAAAAAAAAAAAAAAAGAAAAAGAAAAAGAAAAAAAAAGAAACCAAAAGATAAAAAAAAAATTTTGTTTATTTATAGACGGAGGTTGAAGATATGAACGGTGATGGCGTTTGCGAAGGTACTGGTACGAGTCTGGGCCCGACGGAAAGCACTGGTGGCCTCATCGGATCGGACATGTCTCCTGGTGTAATGGAGTGCGGTGGATGCGGTGAACGCGTCCGAGAACGAACTATTTTGTGCGTTGGCGGGCGTACATGGCACTCGAGGTGTCTTAGGTGTTGCGCTTGTGCCAGACCGTTGCACGATCAGCACTCTTGTTTCTTAAGGGGCATGCGACTCTACTGCAGGCACGACTATGCACTGTAAGTCATTTTATTCTTCTATTTATTTCTTCTTTTTCACTACTCTTTCTATTTTTTGTTGTTTTCTTGTTTTTTTTTTTTTTTTTATTTTTTATTTTTTGTTTAGATTAGGTCATTCATGAAACGGGGATATATCGTGATAAGTTTTTTTTGTCATTTCTTTGGATTGTATTAGGACGTTTATAAAATGGGGAATATTTTGTGATAAGTTTTTGTCATTTCTTTGGATTAGGGGATATTAAATGAAGATATTTTGTGATAAATTTTTTCATTTCTAAAATAAGTCGATTATCAAATGGGAAAACGTGTAATAGATTTCTTGGTTGGAAAGTCTAAATTAAATTATACAATTTTTTGAGAAAGACACTTATTCAATAGGGACATGTTCAGGGACATGTTTAAGATATCTTCATTATAATTAAGTTAAAGTTTTCAATTTTTCGGAAAAGGGTAAGGCACTTATCAAATAGAGAAATATGTTATTAAATAGCGATATATTGTAATAAGTTTTTTAGTTATAATTAAGTTAAAATTCTCAATTTTTTGGGAGAAGATAAGTCACTTATGAAAAGAGCAACGTATTATAATAAATTCCTTATAATTAAGTTTCTCAATCTTTTAAGAAAAGATAAGATACTTATCAAACAGATATATGTTGTAATAGATTTTTTACTTATAATTGAATCATGTTTCTGAATTTTTTTGGAAAAGAGTAAGATGTCAAATAGAAATTTGTTGTAACGAATTGTTTATAATTACAATATAATTAAATCAATATTTTTAATTTCTTGAGTAAGAATGAGATATTTGTCCAATAGAAATAAATTATAATTGATTTCTTAGCTATTATTAAATGACTAGACAGAACATTGAGTATTTAATTATTTTTCGTTTATTACTTCTCGTCTTGAATAAATTAAATACAAATTATTTAATAAATATGTCTGTAATAATGAAAATGTTTATTTGTCGAATATCAAGTGTTACATTGGGTGAAAAGCGTGTCATTATTATGTAATCTTTGTATTAATCACCGATTCGAATTTAAATTTGATATCAAATTCATTTCGTACATAAGGTGTTACATATTTAGTCCCAATTGAAATAAAGAAAAAAGTATGAACGAAAAGCAAAAACAGAAAAGATAATGAAAGAAAAATTCGTAATAAAAAAGAAATAAAAAGAGTCATACGCATACTTGAACACTTTTCATGGGACGAACGAGTGAGAGATGAAAATTATTGGGTGCCAATGGGCTCCTTACTTTTAATCTAAACAAGAAGGAGAAACGATCGACTGGTTAATTTGGCAGCCTTGTAGAATACGAAACGTTTCAGAATTGAGTATCGTTGTTCTTCTGATGATACAGATACACGATTTAACCCATACATCTATTACTTGAAAGTGTGTACGTTGGTATAATATGTGCACACTCATTAAGCAAACGCAGTTAAGTTGAGTCTCTTGATCTCCGTTGACCAATAAGAATGAGTATTTTGTGGACGACATAAATCGAAAGGGAACACAACGTGTAATTGGCGCCGTTATCGAACCCGCGTTTCGATTCATATACGAGATATCTCCTGGCTTTTCTCAATTTAGTGCCGTACCTGACAGAAACGTAATCGAAATGAATTCGATTAGGTTATAGTTATGAGAGAGAGAGAGAGAGAGAGAGAGAAAGAAAGAGAATGACTATCGAATGTTTTATTTTATTACGACATCTGAAATGGACGTAGAAATGGCTTACTCTCCTGTTTCTAATATTCCTATTATCGTGAATTATTTTGTCGATCTATAAAACTGATTTTATTTAATCGATTAAGATCTGATTTATTTTTTTATACGTTAGAATTTTTATACTTTAGTACTGTTAATGATTGAGAATGGATCATTTAACAGATCACACGTAGGTTGATAACTATATATAAGTTATTACAACGTTCTCCAATACCATCGTTTCACTTTGTGCAATTCTATTAGCTCGAATCATTGATCAGTTTACTATTATCCTGTATTTCTTTATTCTGTGTTCAACAATTGACCTGAAATCTTAATTGATTCACGATTTCATTAGATACTAAATGATCAACTTCATATTTTCGTCAATTTCGTTCGATACTCAAGAATCAATCCGATATTCTTATCTCATAATTTTATTCGCTATCCAATAATCAAATCGAAACTTTTATTAATTGACAATATTATTATTTATACAATGATTCATTTGAAACTTTCATTAGTTTACAAATTCATTAAATATTTAACTATCAACCTGAAACTTTTATTAATTCACTATTTTATTCTGTGTTCAATAATTGATCTGAAATTTTAATTGGATCTAATGATTTCATTCGGTATTAGAGTGTCAATATAAAATTTTCAAAAATCAAGTTACAATTTCGTTCTGCATCCAATGATTAAGATACAATTTTTATTATCTCATAATTTTATTCGTTGTTCTGAATGATCCGAATTTATCAATAATTTACAATTTCATTATGTTTTAAGTATCAATCTGAAATTTTTATCAGTCAACAATTTTATTCTATGTTCAAAAATTGACCTGAAATATTAATTAATCGACAATTTCATTCGGTATTATAATTTCAATTTGTAATTTTTATCAGGTCGCAATTTCGTTCTATATTGAACATGCTACAATTTTTATTATCTCATAATCTCATTCGTTGTTCAATGATCCGAAATTATCATTAGTCCACGATTTCATTGAGTATTTAACTATCATCCTTAAACTTTTATCACAATTCTAGTCCACAATTTTATCGAATAATCATCTATCATCTATCACTTCACAATCATATTCCGTATTCAACTATAAATCAGGGTCTTTGATCGTTTCACAATTTGCAAATTTCTTCTGGCGTACGCGTTCGGCCGTTGAGGATTTAATTGAACCGAGAGAGAGAGAGAGAGAGAGAGAGAGAGAGAGAGAGAGAGAGAGAGAGAGAGAGAGAGAGAGAGAGAAAAGAGAAAAAAGAGAAGAAAAAAAAAGGAAATAAAAAGAGAAAAAGATGGGAAAAAGAAAAAAAAAAGGATATAAAAGATTGACTTTCGATTCGACGACGGAACGATGAACTTTGGCATAGAAATGTTCGTTACACGCGATGAGAAAAAGGAACATGCGTGGTCCGCTAGTAGCCTCGTGTATGGACGTATCTCTTTTTCTTATTCCTTATCTCTCTCTCTCTCTCTCTCTCTCTCTCTCTCTCTCTCTCTCTCTCTCTCTCTCTCTCTCTTTTTCTCTCTATCTCTTTCTCTCATAGAAGACCTCGAAGAGCCCGAAATGACTCATCGATTGTATAGACGATCCTCGAGCAAAGACTTCCCGAACGTGTTTATCCAACTGTCAATCAGTTAGCACAGTCACCTGGCTCACCAGCCCACCAAAGTCAAGTATCGTGATATCCGATCGCGACGTAAGCTCGATATCGCTGTCGGCATTATCAAACAGGGAAATCGACGAGAGGGAGAGAAGAAATAACAGAGTGAAAAAAAAAAGACAAAGTTATTTACGAGTCCGATACGTCAACTCAATCATACAATTCCGTAGAACGTTATATTGTAGTATATTGTAATTATACGTATAGTAAATATAATCTATATACTATAGCAAATTCAAAGATAAAATTTCAGGTTACTGGAATATTACTAGAATATTTAATGAAATTTTGAAACGATAATTTTAGTCATACATTTCAGTCGATTCGAAATGTCGATTTCAAAGAAATACTGTTATATGGTATAGATATATTGTAATTTATATGGTATGATAAATTCAAAAATAAGAGAAACGTATATTTCAGGTTACTGGAATATTACTGAAATATTTAATGAAATTATGAAACGATAATTTCAGTCGTACAATTCAGTCAATTTGAAATGTCAATTCAGTTGTACAATTTCGTAAATATATTGTAATCTATATGGTATAGCAAATTCAAAGATAAGAGAATCTATATTTCAGGTTACTGGAATATTACTAGAATATTCAATGAAATTATGAAACAATACGTCAACTCAGTTGTACAATTTCTTAAAACATCGTATTGCAGTAAGTAACTTTACGTATAGTAAACGTAATCTATATAAATTCAAAGATAAGAGAAAAGTATATTTGAGATTGATAATTAGTGAAATATTTAATGAAACTGTGAAACGATACGTCAACTGAGTCGTACAGTTTCATAGAACGTGATATTGCAGCAAATAACTATACGTATAGTAAATATAACCCATATATTATAACAAATTCAAACTATACTTCAAGATAGCGATTAATGGAATATTGAATGAAAATATGATGCCTACAATTCCATAGAACGTATAACGTTGTATTATATGAATAGTAAATACAACCTAGTAGATACAACTATAAATATAACTATAGGTATAGTAGATATAGCACATAAATTCAAAGATAAGAAATAGTTCATTTCACATTGGTGATTACTGAAATATTCAACGAAATTATGAAACAGTATGTTAACTCAGTTGTACAATTACGTATAATGTTGTACTATAGTGAATAACTATACGTATAGTAAATATAATACATAAATATAAAATATTTACATAATATATAAATATAATTATATTTATATAGTATATAAATATAAACTATGGTACAGCAAATTTAAAATTAAAAAGAAATATAATTCAAATTGATGACTACTGGAATATTCAATGAAATTATTTTGTATATATTCAATGAAATTATGAAAATTGATGAAGGCATTGGATTTATATTTCAAATAGAGAATAGAGAATAAAAATACAGTACAGAGTATAGATATATATATGAAATAGAGTATAGGGTACAGAAAAATAAAATTGGACTGATAACATTTTTATATCGATTCTTAAATACTCAACGAAATTGTAAACTGATCGAAAGTATCAAATTGATAATCTAATTGAGAATTGAAATTTTTTAAACAATAAAAGTTTCGAGCTTGTTCATTGAACAGATACCGAACACAATTCTGTGCGATAATAAAGATTTCAATTGGATTCGTTGAATACCGAACGAAATTGTTCGTTATATAAATTTCAATTTTTCAATGTAGGAATGAGACTATAGAGTTTGATAGAATTTCAGTGTTTTTTTTTTGAAATAAAAATTTTGTTGAATCAATGATATCCACCATGTCATCCATATATTCGTATAAAAATAAAATTGTTGGTCGACGAAATTTCATATTTGGATAAATAATGGATTGATAGAATCGACGAAGAGAGGAACGAATAGAAAATTGGAAAATAAAAAAATGTTGATAATCGATGATCGATAATCGATGAACGACGCGAGAATAATTAACGCGTCTTGCGGATAAGAAACGGGTATGGTTTAAAGGAACCACGAAGATGCGGGAGGTCTTGAGGAATCTGCCGCGTAATTTTTTGACTGGTGCTTTCCGCCTCGTAATGCTGGCTTACGATGACCCGGTCGACAGGATCCACGACCCGTAGAGTCGTCGACAAGGGATTTCGAAAGATCCGACCTCTTCCTTCGCTCTCCCGTGATAAATGATCGAAAACTATACTGAGTGATTCACTAAGCGACATTAACACTAACTCTAACTTTAAAACTCTTTGCCTAACGATCGAAATCATCTGAAAAGATGAACGAGTAGGATGAACGAACGCATTTTAGTATCTATCAAATTAATTGTTATAGAAAAAAAATAAATAAATTTTATAAATTGGATTTTAATGTTATACGAAATTATTCTTTATGAATGATTGGAGAATGAATTCGATTGATTATAAATTATTATTGTTATTATTAGCATTATCTCTTTCTAGAAATCTTTGTCACGTTTGAAAATTGTATTATGTTAACGTTAGTATAATGGAAAAGTTTCTTTAAGAAAGATTAGAAAAGAAATTAAATCTATGTCAATGTTAGTATTATATAAAATTATTTTTATGGATGATTATATAAAAAGAATTAGATCGGTTATAAATTAGTGTTACTATGTTTGTCCTCAAGTATCTTCTTTATGAATGATTTGAAAAGAAATTAGATATACATACGTTTGTATCGATATTAGCCATATTTTTTTTAGGAATGATCAGGAAAGAAATTAAATCTATGTTTAGCCAGTATTATCTGAAATTTTCTTTATAGATGATTAAAAAAAAAAAAAAAATTAAAATAATTATAAATTATTATTATTTATCTCTGTCTAGAAATCTTGATCATATTTAAAAATTGTATATATTTTTAATCGCAATAAAAATTCTATACATTTTTGTCAGTATTATACGAAATTTTTTTTAGAAATAATTAAAAAAAGACCTTAGATTCGTTATTAATTATTACAATTATTCTTGTGAAATTTGACAAATTATATTTTTATAATAATAATAATAATTTATATTATACTATTATATATACAATATAATACAATACGAATGATAATATATACAGAATGACGTTAAACCGTGTCAAGATATAGAAACAACGTCGCTCACATTTCTGTCAATGTAAAATTCAGATCCCTATTTAACTATCGTGGGCGTGACGTTTCTCTTTAACACGAACATACACAACACTATATATCTCATCGAATTAGAATATCCACCGTCAAGAAACAATAGGATTAGAACTACGTCTACGCTCGATCAAATCTAATCAAATGAAACCTCTACTTAAGACCTAGCACTTTTATAATATTAAATTCTTTATAAATTGATATATATGCAACTATTAAATAAATATAATAAATTCGATATAATATAAATTAAATTATAAAAATTATTACATGTCGACATTATTTACATCTCAATATATAAATACAAAATAATAAAACATTATTAAATATTTTGTATATTTTATTTTATGAAATTATTAAATATAAACTATTATGTATGTAATATAAAATATACAAAAATTATATAATTATCAATATAAATAATTAATATAATACAATTATAATATAATCATGTATAATTAAATTAAATATATAACATAATTAACGATATAAAATAAAATATCATTAATCACAAAATTATTAAATATAAAATATTATATATATATATGTATATGTAATATAAAATATACATGCAAAATAAAATATCATTAATTATTTGAACATTTTAAATCATTCATTAAATTATTCAATGTAAAACATTACACATATATTAAATGAAATATAAAATACAAAATATAAAATATAAAGTGAAAAGTATAATTAAAATGTATAATAACAAGTGTAATAAAAAGTATACTATAATTAAAAAAAATAATAAAAACTAAAAAATCTAATAAATAAGAGCACATTATATCAGGTAATAGGTAAACAGGCAAATAGACAAACGGACAAATAACAGACAAGTACTCCCTTGGGACCAATTACCACCCTCGAGGTGTCGGGCCCACCAGGGTAGTCGCGTGGCCTCATAAGATATCTCAGCGTGGGGGCGGAAAGGTCTGACTCGCGTCTGTTCGTGCTTAGAACGTTGGTAGTAGTCCAGTAAAACCGGACGAGGAATCGGGATGCACTTTCCGTGTTCATGAATATGATAATGGGCTAATGGCCGGCTAGTCGTTGTTTAATTACCGCTCGAAGCACACACATCGAGTTAAGAAAGGAGGAGTGGGGGGAGACAGAGAGACAGAGACACATACAGAGAGAAAGACAGAGTGAGAAAGAGTGAGAAAGAGTAAGAGGGAGAGAGAAAGAGAGTAGAAGAAAGATTCTCCAGTGCCATTCATCTAGCTATACGTGCGTGTGTCTTGTAGCATGCTCGTGTCGCTGCCGGTACATGGCTACCGTTTACATCGGGACTAACCTACCATCTTCGGACCTGTATCTCTTTTTCTTTATTTTATTTTTTTTTCCTCCTTTTTTTTCTCGTTTTTTCTTTTCCGTTTTTTCCTGTTCTTTTTCCGTTTCTTTTTATTTTTTTTTTTTTTTGCAATTTATTTTCTTTCCCCGCGCTCTGTTCTTCCGATAGAATTTTTATTCTTTGTCCTTCTTCTCGTTCGCCTGTTTTGTTTTATTTATTTATTTTTTTTGTTCTTTCCCTTTTTTCTTTTTTCTTTCTTTCTTCCTTTTTATTCTTCCCACTCCTTTCCTCTTCCTATTCAGTTTTCTTATTCACTTGTTTAATCTTCCTTTTCTTTTTCTTATTTTTTTTTTTTAATGTCTTTTTTTTGTTTCCAAAAAATAAGTGCCGAATTTACGACGAAGCGATTTATTTCTTCAATTTCTTTAACTTCAGTGCCAATATTTAAATTGATGTAAAGTGTATTATTTTTTTTCTTCTTCTTTTTTTTTTTTTCTTTGCTTTTCTCTTTTCTCTTTTTTCGAAAGTTGGTACACGTCGATACGAGTATAAATTGTGAACTTTAGTATGCACTTTCTCGTATTGATAAAAATTGCGATTAACGGTGAATTTGGATATTTATGTGAAAACATTTATTTCATTAATTATATCTCTATATTAAATGAATTTAAGTTCATTTGAAGTTGTTACATGCATACATACATACATACATACACATATATATATATATATATATGAAAATTTTGAAAAATGTTTGGAGGATTTTTATAATTATCATTTTCAAATTTTGTATTTATCATTTTATTTTTTTTTATGTCTCTCTAAGTCAATGATAAAATGATTAATTATTTATTACATAATTCTTAAATAATTAAAATTTGTTAAATAATGAATCATTTTATTAAAATATTAAAATTATAAAAACTTGCGAAAATAATTGTAAGATTCTTTGTTGATCCTAGTTAATGAGTGATCTCAATTTTTTCTAGACATTTACGAACATCAATCATCCATCAAAATCGCAATTAATTAATATTGTTGATTTTCAAAAACTTGTAAAAAGAATTAAACAAAAAAAAAATCAGTCTTACGATACGCACATAATCATTCATTCGTAATTCAAACATTTATAAAAATGAATGGTTACTAAATCGAATGATATATAATAAACAAAAAATTATAAAATTATACAAACTCTTTCAAACATCATAACCCGATATACAATTAATCAATTAATTACTTTTATTCTCGTCGAGTATAAATAATGATCGTTCGAGAAAAAAAAAGAAAGAAAAGAAGAAAAAAAAACAGGAAGAAGGAAACGAAAGAAAGATATAAAAAAAGAAAACAGAAGCTTAAAAATTAGAATTAATTATTACCGATCTTCCATCAACTTATAAAATTGTGTTACTATAAACGAATAAATCGCGAATATGAATATTCGAAATAATATGTTGCATACACGAAGCATACCGAAAGAGGAACGATCTTAGCTCGCTTTTCACATCCTAAAGGAGATAATAAATGACCGTGAAACACGCGGCACATTGGTTGGCTACTTACTTCGAGTAGAAGACTGTTCAGGTCTTTTTAAAAAGATTTCTTTCTCTCTCTCTCTCTCTCTCTCTCTCTCTCTCTCTCACTCTCTCTCTCTATCTATCTATCTCTTTCTGTCTCCCATCCCCCTCTTTCTGTCTCTTCTCCCCTTCCACTCTCGAACACCATAAGACTTTGTTTTATTTCTCGTAAGAAGTAATCGTATCTCTGGCCTATTCCTTCTACCCAACTAAACGGAGCTCTTATCTAATCGCAAGAGCTGGAATTTGGAGAACCAAAAGGAACCTGCGCGCGAAATCGTTTCAACCTTAACCATTTTTTTATTTACATTTTGTCTTTTTTGTTTTTTAATTTTTTCTTGATTTTTTTCCCCTTCTTTGTGAACGCAGGTATGTGTGTATGACTAATACATATGTGTATATATATGTGTGTGAGATTACGAGCCGCTTTCATTTCACAATCTCTTACGATTTACACCCTCTTACGATCCCTCCCGTTCCCCTCCCCCTCATTCTCCCAACCAACCCACCCTCTCACCAACTCTTCCCAATGTCTTACGCTTTCTACTTCGCGATTATATCGGTAATTAATGCGAGACATCGCTAAGGCTTTTCTTTTACCAGCCGATTCCTTTCTCTCCAATGTTCCAGGTTCTTTATTCTTCTCTAGACTAATAAGAAATGCCTTCTAACAAACGCAAGAGGTACCAAATTAAATTTAACGCCTCAAGGATATTATTGGGTATAGATTTAAAAAGAATAAAAAGTAGAAAAAGAAACGGAAAAAAGAAACGAAAAGACAGAAGGAAAAAAAAGAGGATGGAAAAAACTCATTAAAAGATTCGATATGGTTCGTGGCAAACTTAATTGTATGCGGATTAACCGAGCTCAAAGTTCGTGATTTAACTACAACCATTTTCTGCTTCTTTATTGAATTTTGAGATTTGCGAAGATCGATGATATCTCGTTCTTAGAATCGTTGAATATTTAATTTGTTTTTCTTTCTCTTCTTTTTCTTTTTTGCCCTCTTTTAATTAATATTTATTAATATTATTATTTTTATTGTTGTTATTATTATTATTATTATTATTATTATTATTATTATTATTATTATTATTATTATTACTATTATTATTAACGAGTATATTTATATACTTCGAATGAATATTTTATTACGAAGTTAATTGAAGTCTGTATTTATTAGGCAAATTTAACGATTACGTTAGATTTATGATTGGTTAAGACTAACTGTTCCGTTATTGGTACTGTTATTTATGATTTTATTCGCTCATTTTTATATTTATAGTTTTAAAATAATATATACTCCCTAATTAGAATTTTTTATTTTTTAATTTTCTTTTATACGTTCAAAAAGGATATATTACACGGGAAAATTATTAATATTTAAAATTGCATCATTATATTATTATTTTATTATTATATTATATTATATATACTATTCAGAAGATACAAAACATATTCGTTAAATTTAAGAGTCATTTAAGGTCTATTATTTGTGAAATCATTTCCAAATTTCTATATATGCAATTTTATATAATATATATAGTTACAATTACAATCACGAATTTTAAAAATATTTTTATAAAAATAAATTATAAAAGTAATTTGTTTAAATTTATATATTTAAATTTGTAAATACGAAAATTATATTTAAAAAAAAATATCGATATATATTTATAAAAAATAAATTCAATAAGCGCGTTATTTAAATAAATAAATATATTTATTATTTATTTATTTAATACATTGATATATTAATTGTATATATTTAATATATTAATAAAATTGCGATTAAGAAGATATTTTAAAAATTCGACGATTTGCCAAATTTTAATTATATATATATAAGCAAAGTGTCCCAACGAAAACGAATGTCCATCCGGATTATTATAAAATGTAATAATGTTTTCATAAAACGTGGAGGCAGATCAATTCTATTTCCAAAGGGAACAGGTTCTTATCAAAAATTCATCTAGTTTGATAACCCTCAAAAAGGGATAACACCTCCTTAAAAATCGTAGATGATAATAAGAGTCAAAAGATTATCATTTGAAAGGTCTTTTAATTATCTTTATAATGATTTAATTTTTGTTTTTATCTGAACCAATAATTTTCGAAGAAATGCTTTTCAAGGTTTTATATATATATATATTTTTTTTTATTATTATAGATATATATATTTTTCATCTCTGTGGTTTTAAATTGTAAATCATTAAATTGATTAGAACGTACGTACATCGATAATGGAGTTAAGTTCATGGAAAGATAGTCTTGCATGTAAGATATTCGTACGAGACGATCCCTGATAAATTGCAATGGATGCATTCCACTAAGCACGCGACTCTACTAAACATTTTTTTTTTCTTTTAATCCCTCTATGCAACTGCAAGTTCGTGTAATTTATCAATGCCGGATATTCTTCTATTATACGAATTTACGAATAACTAAAAATGTTATTGTTATTATATATAAAAGTAAAAGTAAATAATATAATAATATATGAGACACACGCACTCAGATTTGAATTGTTGCTATTTTTTATAATTTTTGCAATATTCATATATCAAAGATTACAATTAATATCGTATTTTCATTATTCATGTAATAAATTAATTTAATTTTTTATTACTATATATACATATATACATACAATAATAAGAGATATAGGATATCCTATACATATATTGAATAATATATAACAAATAAAAACATAAACAATTGTTATCGAAATTTTTATTTATTTTATACATTTGTTTGCGTATATCGAACGATTTAAGATAATAAAAATTATATTAAATGAAGAAAAAAAAGAAAAAGGAAAAAAAAACGAAAATTGAGTTAATCGAATAATTCAATAAACAATTATATCAAATACTAAAATGAAAAAAAAAGTAAATAAATAAAACAAAATAAAAACACAAATGTTGATTAATTCAATCGATTAATTCAACGGATTGTGCGTCAATAAAATATATATTTTTCAGAACATTCGGTGCTAAATGTGCAAAATGCGGACGAAGCGTAGGCGCAGGTGATTGGGTTAGAAGAGCCCGAGAACGGGTTTATCATTTAGCCTGTTTCGCCTGCGATGCCTGCTCACGTCAATTGTCAACTGGAGAGCAATTCGCTCTCTTAGATGCACGATTACTCTGCAAAGCTCACTATTTAGATGTCATCGAAGGCAACAACACTTCATCCGATGGTGAGGATACCCACAAATTATAGTAAATCAATTTTTACGATATGAACGCAGAAAAGTTCTTCGATCAAAAATGATTTCTTTTAATCAAACGTTGTCATTCAGATGATAAATCAAATGATTAATAAGATGATAAATCTTTCATCTCAATCAGTGATTATGAAAGTTATCTAACTCGTATTAGACATACAGATCAATGTAATAAAAAATATAAATAATATATGTGTGTGTGTCGGTATATATATATATATAAATTCAAATAGATTTTTAATTATAATTATGTCACTTTCATGATCACTGACATGTTTATTTAATAATACAATAAAATATATTGGTATATATAATGGGACTCTGTCTGGGATAAACGATAATTGGCACTGTGATGTTAAAATATTTGATTTGATAGATTATTTCAATATTTAATATCAAAGTAAACACGATCTAGTAATAATTTATATATAAAATTAATATATTTATTATAATTATTATATATATTAAAATTAATTTATATATGAAAGTAATATATAAGGAAAACTTACCTAATTAATAATCAAACCAATAGTGTACTATTATTTATTAATATGTGTGTGGGTGTGTGTACAATATATAAAAGCTGTATATACTGTTCACACACACTCACACGCATATATAAGTGTGTATAATAATAGTAGTGATGTTTATTTGGATATCATTATTAGTGTACTCTTCAAACGTATAAAAATTATTACAAATTACTATTTTATTATTATTACATTAAACAGATTCAAAAATTATACAGATAAAAATTTTTCAGTAAAACCCCGATGATCACGAATAAGTATAAAACCATGGGAGCAAAACTAATTGGTACTTTCGCAGAAGGCGGTGACTCCGAGAGCGGTCACAAGGGTGGTAACAAAGCAAAGAGGGTAAGGACAACGTTCACCGAAGAACAACTTTCCGTTCTCCAAGCTAATTTCCAATTGGACAGCAATCCCGACGGTCAGGACTTAGAAAGGATAGCACACGTGACTGGATTAAGCAAGAGGGTGACACAAGTATGGTTTCAAAATTCCAGAGCGAGACAAAAGAAGCATCTTCATACGGGAAAAATGAAAGGCCAGCATGGTATGCTGTTCAGCCATTTTATTCTATCTCTTATAAATTTTTTTGCAATTTTTCTCGTTCTTTTCTTTTCTTTTTTCTTCTTATTTTTAATTTTACTTTTTCTATGTGACCAAAGTGGGTTCTTAATCACATTTTTAAATCCGTTCATCGTTGATAAATAAATAAATCAATATATGTTTATAAATTTTATTAGTCGTTTTTTAATAGATCTAATATTTTTATAAATATTATTTAATACAAATAAATATTTTTAATAAATTTAATTCGTCTCATTGACGATTGCAGTACACCAATCCCCGCCAAATTCAACGACATCACCGGCCGATTTCGGTCGACACATCAATTTACACCTGACTTATTCCTTTCAACATCAGCAACATCAGCATAGTCAGCAACCGGTGCAACTCAGTCCAGCCGTCTGTAAAAGTCCCACGCCTTCGATCTATCATAATCATGGTACGAGTTCAAATTTTTAAATTATTTTCATTTGTACCAAAAAGAAAACAGAAAAGAAGGAAATACGAATCGGACGAAGTACAAAATAAATGGTAGAAAGGTTAAAGAAAAGAAAAATACATACAAATTTCAAATAAATAGAAAAGAAACAATAAAAGAAAAAGTCGTTGTAATACAAAAACTCGACAACTTTTCCTTTTGTCAAACTGACACAATTTATTGCTAAATTCATTAACATTTACAAGATTTTATAAGATTTCTCTTCTCTATCCCATTCAAATTACTTAAAAAAAAAAAAAAAAAAAATTAAAAGAAAAAAAGAATAGAAAGCCAATAGAAAATTTATTCAAGAGATTTTTTTTCTTACAACGATATTCAAGTACCGTGTTTACGATTGAAATAACCTAATCTTTTAAATTCTCTACATATTCTTTAGGTTCGGAACAGTCAATGGATGAACTCTCGCAGGACTCCATGATGTTGTCAATGCCGAACGAAGTATAATTAGCGCCGTTGGATCGATTACGTATTTGTAAATACTCTTTTTATCTACTTCTTATCTTCCGAAAAAAAACGTCAGCTTCAGTTTTAGCGCTATTTCCGGATGGGCCTTCCAACGGCGCGTTGCATTTTAATTTATCTTAGAACTCGGCAAGAATCTAAGGTACACTTTCCATCCTCTCTTTCCATTCTCTCTCTCTCTCTCTCTCTCTCTCTCTCTCTCTCTCTCTCTTTCTGTCTTTCTTTTTCTCTTTCTATCATTATATCTCTCTATCTCTCTCTTTTTCTTTTTTCTATTATTATCTCTCTCTCTCTATCTTTTTCTCTTTCTATCATTACCTCTCTCTTTCCCTTTCTTTTTCTACCATTATATTTCTCTAACTCTCCCTTTCTCTTTTTCTCTTTCTCTCCTTATATCTCTTCCTATCTCACTCTCTCTCTCTCTCTATCTCTGTCTCTTTCTATCATTATATCTCTCTTTATCTCTCTATCTCCATCTCTTTCTATTATTATATCTGTCTCTATCTCTCTCTCTCTCTTTCTTTTTCTGTCATTATATATATATATATCTCTCTCTCTCTCCCTCCCTCTCTCTATCTCTTTTTTCTCTTTCTATTATTATATCCCTTTCTCTCTGTTTCTGTATTTATCTATCTATTTATCTATCTATCTATCCATCTATCTATCTCTCTTTAGATAATTTAGAAAAAAAAAAAACCTACTTGTTTTTAGCATAAGTGGAATGCATTTGAAGGAAAACATTAATTCAGCTATTAAATTGCGTACGATATTAGGCTATTATTGCCGTGCAGTCAATTTCTAGCTTTCTCAAGAAGTTTCGAAAGGATCGATGAAACGTCACGATTCTATTCGATGATCCTATTCCGACCAAAATCAATGTAAAACGTGCCAATTTCGAAGACCATGAATTAAATAAACAAGAAAAGAAAAAATAATAATAATAACTAGCGCAACATGGTCTTTCGAACTCGAAAAAGAACTCGTAACGTCTCGTCGAATGATTTTTTAGAAAAAAAAAAGAAATTAATACAGAAAAAAGGAAAGAAAAATTTACTCAAAATCAATCGAAGAAAATCCAAAGGTCTGTGAACAGACAGATCGTTTATGAATCAGTACGATAATAATCTATGAATCATCCTTCGTTTAAAAGATAAATAAATTACGATTAAAATCAATCAGAAAAAAAATCTTGATATCTATGAATCGTCTATATATCAATATGATTATTGATATCAATCATTTGATCATAAATATCGCGCAAAGAAAATCCTAAAATTTGTAGATCTTTCATTTTCCATAGATCTCGGGATATTCTTTCATCGATTTTCATGATCAGGTTTGGATTATAGTTCATCGAATTTTTTCTGATCGATTTCGATGATCGGATGATCTACACACACACACACATATATACATTTCTTGATTTATTCTGATCGATTCTCATTATATAGATCATCGATGATCATCACGTGATCGCTATCATGTAGATCTATAAAGCATCAAGAAAATCGAATCTTCTTCTTATCGAACAATCGATCCATATTGAATCCTATCGATATGAAATATCGATGGTAACGTTCTAAAAGTCGTAAAGGATCGAAAGATGTAGAAATATATCGATTAAAAAAAAAAGCAAACCTCAATAAGGTTTACGTATCCTTGACGTCGTTTCGAATGATGTCACGAAGCAATGTTCCCGAACGGAATTATCTTTTGCAGTACTTAGAGAAAAAAGAAAAGACAAAGAAAAAAAGAAAAAATAACGTGGTATAACGATTTTATTTAATATGAATGTACTGTGATGTAAATATTGTAAACTAAGCTCTATTATAAAATATACGATTGAGTATACACGCATACACACACACATATATATATATATGTATGTATATGAATACTTTTATACCTTTGATCCTGAAATCCTTTGCAAAAATTATTTCTTCTTATTTTGAATAAACTTTAAAATTTTTATTTCGATCTATTACTATGTTCATCGATATTGAAATAAAACATTATTATACTCGTCGAAGTAAAGGTAAATGAGGGACATATGCAAATGACATATATTTATAACAGCAAAAGACATTTTTATTATTAACAGTACGGCTTACAATATTGCAATAATGAATGTGCAAGAACGTTATCGTACGTATAATGATCGCACATTATTCCTAAAAATTTTTTTTATGTACAAAAAAGTTCGAACGTGAATGATAATAGAAAGAGGGTTAAGAGTGAGGGAGTCGGAGGAGAGAAAGAAAAAGGGAACGGAAAATTTATTTATTTACAATCCTTTCATCTTTCAAATCTTTTCGATAGCGATAGATATAAAAAATATGAAAGCAAATTTACATGTACGTATATTTACGCATCGTTTATTTTAAAACCCGATTTAATGAATAATCGTACATTTCCCGCGTTTTTCTTTTTCCTTTCTTTCTTTTTAACATTAATAAAGGATAACAGGAAATCCGATTTCTTTTTTCTTGTTTCTCTTCTTTTTTATTTTTTCGTCGGAAATTTGCACCGATTTAAATCGCTGACGTCGAATAAATAAAGATTAAAAGCTCGTTTATGTTACTAAACTACGGACCGATCATATTCTACGATCGATCATTTTTTGTTTGTTTGTTTTTATTTAATCTCATCTTCTCATCTTCTTTTCCTCTCTCTTTTTCTTTTATTTTCTTCTTTCTTTTCTTTTTTTTTTTAATTCTATGTACACATAAAAAAGATCTGCCAGTATCGAGCAGATTTTTATCCCGTTTGATGACAAAATTGTGGCTGGTGATGAGTCGGGGTAGTTGGTGTTAAGGGTGTCATTGGTGTCAGTGGGGTTAATGGACTTCCGGGACTTTCACTTCCTGCACTGCCACCTTGATAACCACCTAGGTATGCTCCGACCACGTTCACACTACTGGGATACAATTCCGTCGGATGATGTTGCATTGGCGGTGAATGGTGCACTGGAAAATATGAAAACAAAAAATAGGGCCAAAATAGAGAATTATTTCGAACACCTACAGTCTTTTACGAAAATTTTTTATTAAAAATAAATCGAAAATATGAAATTTAATTTTTTCTTATAGGCAACATTGTTCTCGAGAAAAGTGAAATTTTTGATAATTCCAAATTCTGGAGTCCACTTCCTATTATATATAACAGCATTTTTGAGAGTCAAAAATAAATAGAAAGTGCGGAAGAGAATTTTCTTTTTATAAACAACTTTGTTCTCGAAAAAAGTTAAATTTTTAGTAGATCCAAATTCTGGAGTCCGCGATATTCCTGGGAGTCAAAAATAAATCGATAGTAGGACTAACATTTTTTTTTATAAACAACTGTTCTGGAGAAATCAAATTTTTGATAAATCCATACTGTCGAGTTTAAATATTACTGCAACATTTTTGGGTGTAAAAAAATTATAAAATGTAGTTAATAAATTATATAAAATAAAATAAATCGGACAACAAACTCACTTTGGGTTTTGATTTTGCCACTGTGCTTCTTTTGTCTTGCTCTTGAATTTTGAAACCATACTTGTGTGACCCTTTTACTTAATCCAGTTACATGTGCTATTCTTTCGAGATCCTGACCATCGGGATTACTGTCCAATTGAAAATTCGCTTGTAATACAGAGAGTTGTTCCTCAGTGAATGTGGTTCTCACTCTCTTCGTTTTACTACCCTTTCCACCGTGTTCGGAATCACAATCTTCGGAGGAAGAAGTATTGTTTCCCTCGACTACATCGAGATAATGTGCCTTACATAATAATCGTGCATCCAACAGAGCAAATTGTTCACCGGTCGATAATTGACGTGAACAAGCGTCACAGGCAAAACAGGCCAAATGATAAACCCTTTCACGGGCTCTCCTAACCCAATCACCTGCGCCTACACTTCGCCCACATTTCGCGCACTTAGCACCGAATGTTCTGAAACAATATAATTTTTCATATGCTTCATTAAAAGATATCAATTTTCGTTCGTATTATTTTGAATTGATTTTTTGAGGAAAAAGAAAATAAGAAGAGGAAAGAGAAAAACGAGAAAAAGCAAAAGAAAAGAAAAAAAGATTTTTTTATTGTCCTGGTTTTGTTATGACTCGTCAACGTAATTTGATATCGCAAATTTTAATATATCGTTTCAAATAACATTTGCCAATGTTATCAAAACACGTCGTAATGATACTTTGTCACGATATCATGTCAAGTGGTACTCGTCGAACGCGTATCACAATATGATTCTAAATAATATTTAATCGAATTAGCAAAATACGATAATCGAAGAAGTGAGAACCGACAAAGTTATCTCAAAAATGCAATTTCGAGTGTTACTCGACAAGTTATCTTAAAATAATCGTTGAGTGAGAATCGACAGGACGATACAAAAAATCTAATCGTCCTTATATAATATATTTTCGAGTATGTAAACGAACGCAAAAAGATAAAAAAAAAAAAGAAAAGAAAAAGATACGAGTCGAATAAATAAACATATAAAATAAATAAAAAATACAAGTCGAAAAATAAGCTATTGCATTAAGGTTATCGCGAGATTAAGATTCGGAAATTGTGTTGTGTTGCAGAAGGACGAGAAACGTTAAGTTTATTTTTATCTCGCGCGTCTCGGTGCAGGTTCATTGAGGACCGCCAGACCCGAACACGGTCCTGTCCTCATTAACATACTACTCGACCGAGTCGATGTCCAGCGGCCCTCCGAAAGGCGCGCGTCAGAAACCAGGGGCACCGTTTAAGAGGGGTTGCCATCGCGATTCGGGAAGTAGATTACGTCGAGATTATCTCGACGTCTCAGTCGTGGCTTCCATCCAGCCAACAAATGACTCGAACCCTTTGAATTTCAGCCGACGGTGATAGCCCTTCAATAAGCCAATTGTTTATTAAATACGATATTAACATTGCCATCGTTATATTATTATTATTATTTATTATTATTATATAATATTTATATAATATTACTATATTATATTATTTATTATTATGATTATTATTATTATTATTATTATTATTATTATTATTATTATTATTATTATTATTATTATTATTATTATTAAGTAAAGAGGTTAAGAGACCTGTCCTCTAAATCTTCGAGAATCACGCCATTTTCTTTTCCAAATATTTTTTTCCAATGCCCTAATTTCTAATTCTTTTTAACAGATCTATTCGAATTATTAAAATCATAATATCACAAGATACATCTAATTGATATATATAATAAAAAAAAAAATTACAATAGATCCTACTTAAATTTATAATCTCACTTTTCCAGCAGTCAATTTAAAATATGAAAGGATTCGATAGCTAGACATTTTCTATACCATGCTTTAACAACTATCAAACTAATAAAATCACAAATAAGTATAAAAACACAAAGTAAACGAAGAATTATAGTAAATCATTTTAGTAGAAAATTATAGTAAATCAAGAATTATATAAAATCAAAAATAATAGAGATTAAAGTAAATTCATAACCTCACTCTAAAACACTCTAAAAGATAACTAAAAATCTCTAAAAGATATCGAGATAGATAATAAATTCTAAGTCATTTTCGGAAACTTTCATCGTGATCTTTTCACAAAGAAAAGGAAAAAAAGAAGAAAGGAAGAAAGAAAGAAAGAAAGAAAGAAAAAGTTCTCACGAGGAAACATTCACGTTTTCCTTTGAAAAAGAAAAAAAGAAAAGAAAAGAAAAATAGGAACAACATGTTGGATAGGATCAAACTTTCGTATAGTACATAAGTTCAAGGAAAAGAGCAACCATGCAGAAGAAGATGAAGAAGAAGAAAGAGAAGAAGAAGAAGAAGAAGGAGAAGAAGGAGAAGAAGAATCGGTTGGTCCACCATCGACCGTCTAGGGTTATTGTATGGAAAAATATGGTAAGCCAGGGAAGGGATTAGTCTCGGTTCTGTGCATAGTCATCGTCGTATCGAAGATATTTTCGGGGTATTATTGGTTATGTTGATCGTGTAAAAGGCACGCCTAGAAGCCCTGCCTCGGACACCTAGAAGAGAAAGAGAAATAGAAGGAGAGAAAGAGAGAGAGAGAGAGAGATAAGTCAAGAGAGAAACAACAGCTACCGCATAGTCGAATCAAATCGCGATATCTTCGAAGAGACTGGGTAAGGTGCCATTTGCATAAACAGTGGCGCCACCCTTCTCTCTCTTTCTCTCTCTCTCTCTCTCTCTCTTTCTCTTTCTCTTTCTCTCTCAAACTCTTAACTCGTGAAAGAAAAGAAGAGGGAGTAAAATAAGGGCCTGTGTAACCAGCCACAGAGAGAGAAAGAGAAAGAGAGAGAACTGGTATCGAGTATCTATAAATCTTCAGGGTCGTACGTCGGCTACCAAACGGCTCCGCCCTAATTTATTCATTTGTTCTTCGACATAGGCGGGCCCTATAAGTCAACGGAGGATTAAGTCGGGTGCTAGCCGACCCCAGTCATGCAGCAGCACTCTCTCTCTATCGACTGGTACCTACAATCTGCATGCAGATCACGATCACGATGCTGACTACCCTACCTCGAAGTACACGCCGATCGTGCGACTTGCCGAGTAATTAGCCGTTCCAACGCATTCTTTACGATTTACTACTGAGTTTTCCCTACGTTCAGAAAGGAAGTACGACCAATTGGATAACCCTTTAACGTCAATGTGATTATCTTGTTTCCAGATTGTTCACATTTAATGTCTTGTTATTTCAATAGAAATGTAACGATCGATATGTTTATACGTTTATTTATGAAACATCGTTTATTTTAATCGTTTAACGTCCATTTTATTTAAAACAAAAACTATTAGCAAAGTACGATTAAACTGAAATTGTTTATGGATTTAAAAAAAGAAAATTATCAGAGAAATTATCAAATAGAACATGTTAATAGAACAATATAATTTGAGAACTAGAACAATTCAATAGAATAGAATGATTTGTCGAAAATAATGTAGAAAAGTAACGATTAGAAATGTATTGATTTTGGACTATTTCAAACAACAATAATCTATGCTTAAAGATATTAAAGTTGATCACAATTAACAATAAGTTTTTTAACGAGAAGATAGCTCACTTTCTTCCTGACTTTAGTGGACACAGTAAATTAAGCCAAGTTAGATCGTTTCGATCCGAAGGTAAGGAACTGGCTAATAGAACGATTTTTGTTCGCGCCTTCTCTTTCCTTTTCTCTCTTTTTTCTTTCTCCTATCTCCTGTTTATTCTTTTTTTAGTCGGCCCATGCGATAGGGTTAAAGGAGCGCTCGATAACGCGAGAGGATGGGAGAAAGTGTCAGTGAATATTTATTAATTTAAAAGGCGGCTCTTGCGACTTGAAAAGCGCCGGGGTCCTTGTGATAGAAAGAGAGAGAAAGAGAGAGAAAAAGAAAGAGAGAAGGAGAGGGAGAGAGAGAAAGAGAGAAATAAAGAGAGAAAGAGTAAGGCCCTGGTCCTCGGGGCCTTACGAGGCGAATTCCTTAGACCTTTGGAACACTGACACTCGGCAGCCTCGACTCGTGACTCGGCACCCACGTAGTACATGTACAACGTACTGTCAGGATATATACCCGTTGTCCTACCTCCTAAACTGACCCCCTTTTTAGGATATCGAAACATGGCCTATGACTATAAACTCTTATCATAAAAACTTTCTACTACCGTATATACGTCCTAGTCATTTTCAATTTGAACAGATGATTAACAGGCGAATCATTAAATTCTATCATCAAACAAAAGTATTCTCTTAATCATCCTAATCAGAAATATATCAGGTTAAACATCCTGTGTTAACTCCAACGATATCTAATTTATTAAAAATGAAGAAAATATTGATATATTCTTCACCGCAATAATTAATTAATTCGAGTATATGAACAAATAGTCACTGATCAATTATTTATTAAAAATGTTTCCGACAGTCATAAAGTCAACTGTAGGATCCATTCGATAGCATATGCGATATCCAAAGATGAATGTATCCGTCCCAAATAAAGAATTCCAACCCCTCTCTCCCTCTCCCGAAGGTGATCCTTCCTGTTGAATCTCTAGATCCTTAGGATCGCGAATCTTTCGATGATCGAGTATAGAACTTGGTCCTGAGACACGGTTCGGCTTTTTCTTCGGGTTCACCGGCATCGGGACACCTTCTACGTCAACGTGACTTCGCAGGTCGTGCACGAGCATGAGTGTACAGTGATGTGAATAGCCGACTGTACGTGAGGTCTGAAGGAGGAGACGACGACGACGAAGAAGAAAAAGAAGAGAAGGAAGAAGAAGAAGAAGAAGAAGAGAACCATCGGAAGACATTAATCACCCAACGGCGAGAGACTCTTACGTTCGTATAAGACGTCGAACGCAACCCACAGTAACGTATACATATATGTGATCTGTAGATCTCTACGCTCATAGATCCGCAAGCCACGTGACCTTTTTCCTTCGCTAAACAACCAATAAAAATTTTTTTAACTAACCCTCATCTACCTCTTCTAACATCAGATTTTCAAATATCACAGAAGATTCTATTTATATTCTTATATTTCTTTTTGTGTTCTTTTTATGTTCAATCACGTCTTGGAATCACAAATAAGTTCTAGTTGGATATCTAGTTTGATCATTACGTAGTAAGTTTTTGTCCATTCAAGAAAGATTATCAAATATGGAAATATTGAAATAAATGAAATTTTTTAAATATTTAGGGAGTTTGAGGTTATGTAAGAAACTATTTTTTGGATAGTAGAAAGGAAATTTTAAGAGAACGAAATCATCCCTTGTTTTATCTATCGTCAAAACAGCAAATTTTCTATAATAAATAATGGAAATAATAGATACATATATAATTAATAATGATTATTTTGGCAAAATATATTTCTTATTATTATTATTATTAACAGTAGTGGTGTTAATAGTAATAGTACTAGTAGTAGTAGAAAATATCACGAATAATATATAAAATCCAAGAGTTAGAGAGAAAAAAAGAGTTTTCCTAAGCGAAAAATTTCTAAAATTAACAATAACAAATATACATAATCGATAATATTTGTTTCGTTTTTTGATATTATTATTATTAAATATGTCGAGTAATCTATCAAATTCAAAAATAATTTAGAGAGGAAGAAGACTGAGTAAAAAGTTTGTAAAATTAATATTCAATCAATGACAACGGTTACACATAATCGATTATATTAATTTCTTTTTTAAATAATCGACATTATTATTATTATTAAATATATCGAATAATATTCCGAATCCAAGAATTATTATGCTTAGAAAAAGAAAAGGAGAGTATTTCTAAATAAAAAGTTTATAAAATTAACATGTAATTAATGGCAACAGATACACATAAGTGACAATATTTATTTCTTTTTTTAAATATTATTATTATTATTATTATTATTACTATTATTCTTATTATTATCGTTAATAATAATACTATTATTAATTATTATTATTATTATTAGACTGTAATCATTATTATTATTTATCAATGATAATAATATAATTATTATTAATTACTATTATTATTATTATTATATTAAATATACCGAATAGTATACCGACTCCAAGAGTTACTTAGAGAGAAATATAAAGAGACAGAAATAAAGAGACAAAGAGAGAGGGAGAAAGAATGTTCCTAGTAAAAAATGTTTAAAGTTCAGAAAGTAAGGAACAGGCGTCGCGACGCTGTAGCATAAGACGAACAAATGATCTCCCTCCCCCTTCTCTCAACCCTCGATCCACTACCTCCCTCTTTTTCTTTCCCCTTCTGTCCTTCTCTTTACGAGATGAGCTCCCGTAGTGGTAGCCGAGAAACGTCTTCTTAAGATCGGCTTTGGGCACCGGCCTCGAATCAGCAGGGTGCCACTGTGCTCTCTTCGATACGAACGAATATTATTGGCTTCCATCGATAATCCGTAATCCTACTACTGGATCGCCTACTACCGGCCGAATATCGTGCGCTATTCCGTTCTTCTTATGAATGGAACGCAACGGAGAAACGGATGTAATCGTATATCATCGAGATCCAGAGAAAGAAAGAAAAAAAAAAGAAAAAAGAAAAGATAAAAATAAGACAGAAAAAAAGAAGAAAGAAAGAGACAGAGAGAAAAAGAAAGAGAGAGAGAGAGAGAGAGAGAGAAAGGAAATGTCAGATTTCCTTTATCTTTTATTTTTTTCACTTTTGTTTTCGGTTATACAATCGTAAAGATTTCGTTGAACTGAAATGTAAAGATTAGTACACCAACGAATTTTATTCGGTTCGGATTAAAAAAATGTTAATATGTGTATAATCGATTTGTATCATTCGATGTGAGTGAAATGTAGTTAAATGCGACTGTTACTATCATTGTTCGATGTATGGGAAAGGAAAAAATGATAAAATAATGTAATGAGTTAACATGGTGGAACGAAATAATCACACGATCAATTATCTTTAATTTTCACTTAAATTTGCAATATGTCAAACAACTTGCGATTCTAATCTAGGTCAATCTGCAGTTCGAGGTTTAAAAAAATAAAAAGAGAAAGAAAAGAAAAAGAGAGATAGAGAGGAAGGAAATGTTAAATTTTGTTTATTTTTTTGAAAGATTTTTTCGTTAAGCAAATATAAAGATTAGCATGAACGAGTTCTGTTCGATTCGGTTTAAAAAAATATAAATATTTGTATAATTAAATATGAATTATGTCGGCAAATAATCGATTATTATTCGATTTTTAAAGAGAGTCGTCAAATAAATAAATCATCATTTTATCAATTTTATCTGGAAAAATAATTAAATGACTGCTACTATCATTATTCGATTTATGAGAAAAGAAAAAATAACAAAACAAAGTAATGGATTAACATTGTGAATAAAAATAATCTTATGATTAATTATTATGGTTAATTTTTACATAAATCCGCAATATAAGTAAAACAACATACAATCTGGCCTAATTTGAAGTTCTTAGGAGATTCAAAGAAAAAAAAATAAATAAATAAAGAAGAAAGGAAAAGAAAGAAAAATGATAAATAAAAAACTAAAAATAAATACCATTGCTACTGTAGTTATTCGACCTGTCTGAGAGAAAAGAAATGACGAAACATTGTGAAACGAAATAATTGCATGATTAATCATGATTAATTATCACATAAATTCGCAATATGTGAAACAACTTCCCCATCTAAAGTTTTTAAGAGATTCAAAGAAAAAAAAAGAAAGAAAAAGAAATAAGAAAATTGAAATGAATGCGATTGTTATTATAGCTATTCGATTTGTTCTAGTTTAGAAGGTTCAAAGAAGGAAGAAAAAAAAAGAAAGAAAAAAGAAAAGAAAGAAAAGAAAAGAAAAGAAAAGAAAAGAAAAGAAAAGAAACCTTGCATCTACTCATTTGCAATCTAGCTAATCTGACCTATTTTAAAGAAAGAAGAAAAGAAAAAGAAAAAATGAAGAATAAGAAATTAGAAATAAATGCGATTGCTACTATAGTTATTCGATTTGTCTGAGAGAAAAGAAATGACGAAATATTGTGGACCGAAATAATCGCATGATTTATCATCATTAATTGTCAGATAAATCCGCAATATGTGAAACAACTTGCAATCCTAATCCAGCCCAATCCAAAGTTCTTAAGAGATTCAAGGAAAAAAAAAAAAAACGAGAGAAAGAAAAAAAAAGAAAAATAAAAAAATAAAAATGAATACGAGTGCTACTATAGTAGCTATTCGATTTGTCCTAAGATAAAATCTTTAGGAGCTTCAAGGAAGAAGAAAAAAAAGAAAAAGAAATAAAAGAAAAGAAAAGAAAAGAAAAGAAAAGATAAGAAAAGAAAAGACAAGAAAAGAAAAAGAAAGAAAAGAAACATTCAATCAAAATTACGACTGGAATAAAATCGAAAGGTTAACTTACAGGGCGTAATCGTGTCGACAATAGAGTCTCATCCCCCGAAGAAAACAGGAATGTTGATCATGAAGAGGTCTGGCACAAGCGCAACACTTGAGGCATCTCGAATGCCATGTACGACCCCCAACACATAGTACGGTACGTTCTCGGACACTTTCTCCGCAACCACCACAATCCATTTCCATGCCATCCTGTTGTTGACCATTTTCTTTAGCACCAATACTACCCCCAACAACTATAGCACTCTTCGCCATTGCGCTTGCATTGTTTCCTTTCTTACCAGGCCCATGATTGTTGTTATTATTGTTGTTGTTGTTGTTGTTGTTGTTGTTGTTGTTATTATGATTCTGAGTATTATTATTATTGTTGTTGTTATTGGCACTGTGAATATTGTTGTTGTTGTTGTTGTGGTTGTTGTTGTTATTGTTGTTGTTGTTGTGGTTGGTCGAGCAGATCATACTATCCGAACATTCGTTGTCCGTCTCCAACTCGGTCTAAAAATGAAATGAAATGAAATCAATGATATATATATATATATATATATAAAGTGAATTTTGAATCGTTTTAATAAATTCGTTTTATTTTGTATTTGATAAATATTTGAAATATTTCCTTGAACGTTTATAAGTTTAATGGATGAAGAAACGAGGAGGATTACATTCAATAGGATTTATTATTCGATCCATAAAATCTGTATGTCGTCGGTTTGATTAGGTAATAAAATGGAATCGCGTTCACGTTCCCGTAAAGCCAACTGGCCAGCTTGAAAAGAGCACGATAGTAGTCCGTTAAACGCGAGAAACCGTTCCGGTAGTAACCTCTATCCACTTTATTCCCGAGCCAACCGTGGAAAATTGAGAAGCAAATCTAACGTTGTTCGTTTTCTTTTCTTTTCTTTTCTTTTCTCTCTCTCTACTTTTTTTGCATTTTCTGTTTTCTTTTTCTTTCTCTTTTTTTTTTCTTTTATTGTTCTTCTTCTTTTTCTTTCTTTCATATAAGCTATTGTGTCTGTGCCGAGGAACACAAATTTCCGGGTTGAATATCGAAGAAGTCGCATTCGCAAGAGTCTTCCTTTGCTGCGGGCTCCAAATCTCAATTAATATAAGTAAGACGAAAATAAAAAAAAATAAAATAATAATAATAACAATAAATAACCGAGGAGTCTTAGAGGGTCTCGTCGGATTGATAAATGACGTCTCCTCTCTCACTAACACAAGATGTATCAATGTATCCGTTGTTGGTGATGAGCTAGCTATAGTTTTGCCATTTGTGCTTTACGCTTCTGGCTAAGGAGAAGAAAACCATGGTACGTGTTACACCGATATGCTTCGTTACGTGACTAAGATCCTCGTAAATGGCCCTACGTCCTACGCTCTTACGTTGTTTGCTATGGTAACCTTCTTATGGATACTCTTCGCGTGAACACTTTAACCTTAAGAAACATATATCTATTATTTGCGTAAATATATAAGTGATTAAACGACACGTTTCATTAACTTAATATTTAACAAATTATTATTATATAAAGTAATAATAATAATAAAATATATATATTATTATATAAATATATATTTATATAATAATATAAAAAAATATATATAGATTGTTTCAGAAATAAATTACCAAACTTTAAAAGCATATTTATTTAAAGTAAATGATGAAAACAATCGTGTAAACATTACTTTGGAAACGCTTCCTTATAAAGTTATATTAATTTTTTATTTACATCAGGTAATATGTCCGTCATTAAAAATTTATATTATTTATTAGACGCATTAATATCGAAGGAAATCATTTTCAATGGTTTCCTTAATGAAACATTGTAACAGTTTCAAATGTTCTTAAAATCTATAATAAATGAAAAATAATTTTTAAGGAAAGAAAAACATTTTTTTAATCCTTATGATAAGAAGAATATGCTCTTTAAATTTAATTATATATTTTTGAAACACTCTGTCTATATATATACTGCGTATTTATTCTGATCATATATATATATATATATATATATATATATATATAACATTTCTAATCAGTATTTTAAAAAAATAGTCATTATTTATAATAAAATATCAATAGATAATATAAGCGATCAGTATGATACTCATTAATGCAAAAATGATCGGCATTTTAATTAAAAAATTTATAGATATAACAATTTGTCAGTATTTCAAATGGATGGTCATCGTAAAAAAAAAAAAGACAAAAAGACCAGACAAGTATTTACACCGATCGCTTATATTACATACCGATATTTTTATTATAAATACTGACCAAAATATTCATAATAATTTAGATGCAATCATTTATTTTATTAAATATTTAACATTAATTAATAATGATATTAAACAAAAAAAAACGAATAAATAAAAGTGATGCGTTGTTATTCATTCATATCTGATAAAAAAAAAATTTACAAATATTTCAATAGAATCGATTCGTGAATTTTAGTATTTCTTTCTTTTTCCTATTCTCTTCTTTTTTTGTTTTTTTTTTTTTCGTACGCAATAATTTATCAAATCGATGCTTTACTATATAAAAAAAAAGGAAAGAAAAAAAAAGAAAAAGAAAAAAGTCTATTTATCAAATCGTAAACCAATAACAAGATTAAATCCGATCAAATGTATATATGTATGTACGTATGTATGTATATATATTCGATAGATATGAACCTTTTTTACAGAATCCACTTTGGTCCGGTAGGAACGAATACAAATCGAGCACGGAATCGATAATATTAATTACCACGTGGGCAAACTTACCAAGTTGTTATTCTACGACTTTGCGATTGATCAATCGACTAATCTGTTTAGACCGGTGAATTAATTAGAACGTTTGGCCTACCTTACCGCAACTCCTCGCTTCGGGTTCGATCTATTTTGCATACACGATCGTATCTATTATAGGATATCATCGATAATATTATTTCTTTTTTTTTTTTCTTTCTTTTCTTCTTCTCTTTTTACAAATTGACACGAACCACGTGTAACATGGCGTAGTTACTCGTTACTTTTGAATTATTTTATAAATTTTATATCGAAAGAAATTAATAGCCATTGAATTTCCATGTTCTCATACGTAATATTATGTTCAGGCAATGGACGTGAATATTTTAACGTAGGTAGGTATGGGTTTTTTTTTTTTTTTTTGGTATTCTTTTTTTTTCTTTTTCTTTTTTTTCACGTTACTTTCGGACAATCAAATTCCAGCGCTTATCTACTACCAGTATATATATATATATATATACTTTTATTCGATTGACTATTAAAATTCTATGTTAATTTTACGTAAAATAATCCAACGAATTTTGCATGATCGATTTTGAAAATAAATCTACGAAATGTATAAGAAAGATAGATGTGATATTTTGTAGTAAAGAATTTCGATATAGGGGATAAGTAAAAATGTTGATACATCGAAGACAGGCAATTTTCGAGAGAGAAACAGAGAGAGAAAGACAGACAGACAGACAGATAGATAGATAGACAGAAAGAGAGAGAGAGAGAGAGAGAGAGAGAGAGAGAGAGAGAGAGAGAGAGAGAGAAAGAATGAGTGAGAGAAACAGAGAGAGAAAGAGAGAGAGAGAAAGAGAGAGAGAGAGAGATCCGACGGCTCTTTATCTTATTTTTTTATTTTCTTCATTTCTCTCTATCTTTCTTCTTCCTCGTTCGTTCTGTCCGTTCCACGTCGAGTGGTAATCATTTCACGTATAACTGGACGGCCATTGATTTATGATCTGCCGAAGGCAAAGTCGAACTTCCCACCTGTGATTTATGCCCTATGGCTTTTCGATACGTTGGCGTAAAGATTCACCGACGTCGATTATTTCCGTCGGTCTCTCTCTCTCTCTCTCTCTCTCTCTCTCTCTCTCTCTCTTTCTTTCTCTCTCTCTCTCTCTTTCTATCTATCTATCTCTATCTCTGTCTGTCTCTCTTTTTTCGCACCTTCGTTCGATCAGCAACCATTAACGTCAACGCCGATCGCGAAAAATCTATCGGCTCTCTGTGTAACACCGGATCTCCCGTATATAATATACATATACAACATTATGACGAGTCTTTTTGTAATTATTTAACATTTCGAAAGTATTCATTTATTTTGTTTATTTTATTTCGTTTTTAATCTTATATTTTCAAACGAAATTTGTCAATAATATTTTTGAATGAACTTTTCACACCCGTGAAAAATTGTTTAATTTCATATTTGATATTAGACGACTTTATCAATTAAGATATTTTCACGTTGATATCACGTTTGTTTAGTATTTTTAATAATGTTACGTGTTAAATGTTTAATGTTCATCGGTAAGTTAATTGGAGAAATTATCGATATTTGAAAATCTCTTTCTTAAAAAATCTTTTATGATTTTATCGTGCTTGGATATATTAAAATTATATTAAATTTGTTTGAAATTAATTGTTACGTTTTTGTTATATTTATGACATGTATTTAAAATAAACTTACTATAAATTTTGATATATTGAAAATGTATTATTTATAAAAATGTATGACAAAATCAGAAAGAAGTTAACATTTAGAAATTTTCGATAATATTTTGGTATTTCATCGATATATATATAACAACATTATGTTAAATATTTTTTTAAATTATTTCGTAACAACATGACCCATACAATTTGAATGGTCCCCATACGATGAATTTAAAATTGTCAAAAGAATTAAAAATTATTCGCATTTGACAAAATTGCGTCGAAAATATTTCTCGTCGATTTTCAAACAATATAATTTTTTTATTTCCATATCATCATTTTCATAATATCGTTTAACAACGATTATTGTTAAGATTTAAGGATTACGAGTTAATAGAATTTTAAAGAAGGAAAGGTATGCTTCTATCTGTTTACAATGAGTTCTTTAGTATTTCTAGTCACACCATAACGAGACTTAAACACAAACGAGATTAGAAAAAGAAACACATTTAGGACATGAAAATCCTCTCTGGGTCAAGAAAATCCTGCGAAACTGTGTTCATTGGTCTACTGTTAGGCTATTCATGACTTCCGAGTAAAATACGAGGGATAATTTACAACACTTTGGAATGGTGACCCAACTTAAAAGAGATCCTACCTATCCCTTAGAAAACCTTTCCTAAAAGGACGAAAATTAACTTTTACCACTTGAAATCATTTGAAGGTTTAGGTTACTATTGTAACACTGCTATGAAATATTGGCCATTTTTACAAATACGAAAAGAAAAGGAAAACAAAGAAAATTTTGTAAAAAAAATCTTGATCATCGTTTATATAATATTTTGAATTTTTAATGACTGACATATAAATAATAAATCCTATTTGGATCACAAATTTTTAGTACATATTATATAACTAAATCAAAGATCATGCAAGAACTTCGAAGTATATAATATTTATAAAGAAAATATATAATATCATTTGACTAAAAATATTTTATAAACCCTAATACTAATATTTTTATATTCATCATATCTGTTTAAATATTTGATAATAAATATACAAATATTATTAAACTAGTAACATTTTATTAATTAAATATTTGAAATGTTATTAAAAAAAAAATAGAAAACAAAAATAATTCTTATTTTTTTTTTTAAATTTCGCAAAGAGAAAGAAAAAAAAAGACAGAGAAAAGATTCAAACTCGTCGAAAATTTTTCTCGACGAAAAATATCTACCACGTTATTTGCCATCGTAGGTGGTTCGGGCAACGCAATCAAGCCGTAATGAGAAAGAATAATAGAAGTCATTTTTAAGGCCGAGGCGACGGAGATGAGCTGACAAAATGAGAAATGCTCGAGTGCAAGGGTCAAACGAGCTTCGGCCTACCGACTACTCACTACCGAATATCGAAACTGCACCTTTACCACCACCACCATCATCACCACCACCACCACCACGATCACCACCACCACCATCATCATCATCACCTTCCCCCCTCTTTCTCTCTCTGTCTTTTTCTGTCTCTCTCAAAATTCACTCTTTATAACTCATCTCATAATTTCGTTTTTCTCGTATCACCGATATTCAAAGAAAAATTTTATCGAAATTCGTACGAATTTATTCGAAATATCAAATTCTTAATTGATGTTTTCTTTTTAAATAATACATAGACATTTACAATTTTTAATTAATTGATAACAAATCTTTTATTTATTTACTTGAAATTTTATTTATTATTTGAAATTCGAATAATTATAACGATTTTATATCGAATCAATACTATAATTAATTTTCAATGATTTACCTTTGTGTTGACGAAGTTTTGGTTTTTGCAGATATGACAGTTCTACTATATAAAAAAAAAAATAGATAAAAGAAAAACAACTTTATCGATGACTATAACCATTTTTCTTTATTAACAAGTATTATCGTTAATTTTGTTGTTTTTTGCATTAGAAAATATATTTTTAACAGTTTCACCCTTCGATATAACAAATTAATTTAATTTTATTATCATTTATTGTCGCACTTACGAGTACATTTGCGCGATTTGCGAGATATCAAATTTTTAATAAAAATTTTATGACCATCCGACGGTAACGAAATTATGAACAAATAATTTTCGAATCAGTATCTTAATCACCAAAAATAATAGAATCGCATAAAAATTCTATCCCCCCTCACCCCACCCTATCCTCACCCCCTCAAAAAAAGAAAAACGTACCTTCATCTTTTCTCCCGTCGTTAAGAGAAAAAAAAGGAAGGAGGTCACGAATCCTCGACCTTCAACTCCATCCTTCCACTATCTCGTAAAAGTTCTCATTCACAACAAAACCAAAGTCACGTTAAGTCAAATCGGAACAAGTATTATTTTTTCAACGAATACGATCGAAAGTAAGGTTTCACCGAATGAAAAAAAAAAAAAAGAAAAAGAAAGAAATGTAAAAAAAAGGAGAAGAAAAAAGAACGAAAGAAAAAGAAAACGAAGAAAAAACACGGAAAAGAAAGAAAGAGGAAAAGGTGAAAGGAAAAAAGAGTAAGATAGAAGGAAAAAAAAAATATATATATATATATCGTATCGAAAAATCGTAATTAACCAACGCACAATTAACTGAACGTAGAAACTTTTTTTCTTTCTTCTTCTTCTTCTTCTTCTTCTTCTTCTTCTTCTTCTTCCTCTTTTTCTTCTTTTTTTTTCACGATCCCGATGACGATGAGAGATGAAAGATCAGCAAGTATCCTATCCGGATCCGTGTCCCGGAGAAGACTGGCATCCTCGATCATGCCCCTACCACTCGCACCACTATTCCTGTGCACCAATACATTCTCAAAAGAGAAGTAACACTCATACTACAGAAACTCAGCATACGTATATCTGTGTCTCTCTTGTAGCTACTAGAGAGAAGAAGGTTCTTTCTCTTTCTCTCCCTCTCTGTCTCACTCTCTCTCTCTCTCTCTCTCTCTCTCTCTCTCTCTCTCTCTCTCTCTCCCTCTATCTTCCTCTCTTTTTCTCTATCCCACTCTTGGTAGAATATTGAAGAGGTTGGTACAACAGAACTCCGCCTATCGTGAACACGCCCATGTTCTTTCATTCCTACTATTGAACCAAAGCTAACTCTGGTTGGGTAATGTGCTCGCGTGAGTTGGGCGCATGTGCCGTGCAAAATCTCATCCCCCCATTTATGAACTCTTCGCAACCCATACCTCCCTCCTCACTCCCTCCCACTCCCACCTCTCTTTTCTCTTATCTTTTCTTTTCTTTTCTTTTTATTTTCTTTTTTTTTCTGTATTATTTTTTCTTCCTTCGTTTTTTCTTTTTTTTTTTTATTACTCTTCCCTATTCCCGTTCCGTTCTTCTTCTACACTGTTGCCTGAATTTTTCTCAACTTTAAGAATCGCAAACTTTGATGGAATTTCAGCGGTGATTCAGCACAAACTTCACGTTTCCCGTGTATATGTGTCCGTGTGCATGTTTGTGTACGCCTGTGTGTGTGTGTGCGTGCGTGCGTGCGTGTGTGTGTGTGCGTGTGTGCGTGTGTGTGTATGTGTGCGTCCATGTTCATCCATCTTTCTCTTACACGAGTAAACTTTCTTTGTGGATCTATCGTACGACATAAGATATCGAGAGATATCTGAAGAAGAAGGAAAATAAAAAGGAAAGGAAGAAGAAGAAAAAGAGGGATGAAAGATTCGAGAGAATCTAAACAGAATTTTAGATTGTTAAGAAACTATATCTCTTGGCAAATAGAAAAAGAAAAGTAGGGTTGACGTTTTGTAACAAATCATTTGACTTTTTCTCTTTTTGATAGGGACAGGAGAATTAAGTGTGTGTGTGTGTGTGTGTGTGTGTGTGTGTGTGTGTGTGTGTGTGTGTGTGTGTGTGTGTGTGTGTGTGTGTGTGTGTGTGTGTGATTACAATGATAATTAAACTGACGTAAAAATAATTAATAATCATAATTAAATTGACATAAATAAATAATAAGTGTTTAGTTAATATTAGCTTGATCTGAATATGTTATAATAATATACTAGTATTGAATGTAATGTAATAGTACTAAAAATAATATACAAATACACCTTTATCTTGATCAGTATTTACGTGAGAGTAATTAAAAAACTAGCCTAACATAGAGATAATTTTTGAAAGAATAAAATTTATTAATCATTTTTTATTAGGTTGATGTATGTTATAATAATAGTATTATAAAAGAAGTATATACTTAAATGTACATATCTAAAATCAGTATATAAAACTAGCTTGATTGTAAAAGACAATTTTTGGATCGACTAAAATATATATTTGTTAATTTATCTATAAATTTATTAATCATTTAATCTATTCTATAAATTTATCAATCATTTTGTATTAAATTTATCTACGTTATAATAATACGGTATTATTAAAAAAGCATATATATATATACATATATATATATATATATATATAAACTAATCTTATACCCACACACACACACATACATATTAATTAGGTCAGTTTATATACCTAACTGTAATTTTAAGAAACAATTTTTGAAGACATTGAACTTTTCAATTAATTTTTATTAAGTTGATCTATATTATAATAATTTAATAATACTAAAAACAAACAATAAATATATATACCGGTATTTATAACATATCTACAAAATATATTTCTTCTTGTCTGCGTTCTAAAAATAATTACTTCTATCAACTCCCTCCCCCAAAAACAGCAAAGAAAACGAAATGAACAATAAGTTATCCAATCCGTTAGATAGTTATCTCCCTCTCCTCTTTCCCTTCCGCCTCCCGATATCCAATTTTTATCATCTTTTTCTTATAAAAAAATAAAAAAAAAACATAATATAGCTATACTTATACCTACCTACATACTAGCATACATATTTATGTAACCGTCAATGTATTCGACTTTTCCATCTTCACATTTTCTTTTTTTATTTTCGATGAGTTTGGGATCTCAAGGGGGTTCGAGCACCTGTTTGTATTTCGGCCTCGCCGACACATAAATCATTCTGGAATGGACTAACGCCTTTTATCACTGCTATAGGTCTACTCCTCCATCCCATCCCTCTTTCCTCCTCCTTCTTCATCACCACCACCCTTTCCATTCCCTCCATCCAACACCATATTCCTTCTGCCTAACTTTCGATGTTAGGTAGATACACCTTCTCTCTCTCTCTCTCTCTCTCTCTCTCTCTTTCTCTCTCTCTCTCTCTCTCTTTCTCTTTTTGTTGTATATATATATATATATATCTTTTTTTCGATTCCATTCGAAAGGGATACATATACGCCCACGCCAGTATGATGAATATGAATTTTTCGTTGGAGTGCTTGGAAAAGTGTCAAACGAGTTCTCGCTATCCTTCTCCTTCTCTCCCCTTTTCCTCCTCCTCTTCTTTAGTTCTTTTTTCTTTTCTTTTCTTTTTTTTACTTTCTTTTTCCTTTTTTTTGACTTTTTATTGCCATTCCGAAATCGTATTATATATGTGTATATGTATATGTATATGTATATGTATATGTATATGTATACGTATATGTATA
>NC_057697.1:4564252-4597922 GCF_014466175.1 Vespula pensylvanica
TATAATAAAAAAAAAGACGCGAAACAATTTATAATACATAAAAGGAAATTCATGCATAGTATGATAATAAAAAAGATCGAATGCCATGATATGTGACATCGTTTCATAGAAGTTCGACGATGACAAGCGATGCGGAGACTATAATAGTAAGTTTTGATAGCGCATGCCTACGTGATCCCAACTCACCTGTAATATCAGACCTCGATTCGTCATCTATAGAAAATGTTCTCTCTCTCTCTCTCTCTCTCTCTCTCTCTCTCTCTCCCTCTTTTTCTCTCTTCTTCTCTCCCTTCCTCTCTCTCCTTCTCTTGATTCCTACATCGAATATTTTTGTAGGTCTCATGGTTGGTCCATTCAAGGCACAAACGTGGAACTAGTCGAATGTCGATAAAGAACGAGAGACGAATGCTTGTTTGACTTTTCATAAATTATGATCGTCATTTAAATCGATCATTACGTTCGATATGAGTCATGATCGATTACATCATTTTTTTTTATATACCTTGAATATATATTTAAAAGTATATTTAAAAATAGGACGCTTAAAGAAAATCTTATATTCTATATTGTTGTCATCTAATAACTATTTGTAACAGATCGAAATTAAATCATTTTTAATTACATTATTACATATATAACTACAAAATGAATATATTAATTTTTATTAATTAATTAATAAGAAATTGTTTGAAACTATTTTTAAATATGCGTATTTTAATGAATTGATCGTGATAGATCTTTTTAATCATATTGTTACGTATACATACCTACAATAATTTCTAATGATATAATTAAAAAGTTTTACAAATTTTTCGTTACATCAGTCTATATCTATCATCTACTTTAATTTTATAAAAAGTTATATTTTCGTATTATTATTTATCCAAATATTTAATCATTATTATTATGCAGAAAAACATGTAGGTAGACGAAAAGTTTCATGTAAAGATGAATTGCTAATGGATCACTAACACGATTACAGAAACACAATAGCTATTTTTGATCCTAACGGAACCGAGTGACGATTTCGATCGCATAGGATCGGAAACAATGAAAGGAGGGCGCGATCTGTAGATCTATAGATCTCTTAGTGGGCGTAACGCTTCCTAAGAGAATCCTTTTTTTTCTATTTCTCTTTTTTCTCTTTTCTTTCTCTCTCTCCCTCCCTCCCTCTCTCTCTCTCTCTCTCTCTTTACGACGAATCAGACGGGAAGAAGTGCCTTTCGGGAAGCAGCGACGCGTCGTTGATTCGAAAGGAATAATCGGATTAAAGGTCCATGCGGGGTTCGGTTCATTGTGCGAAGGTTGACTCGTGAGAGGGATGAAAGACTCGCACGGTTATATGAACCACGATTCGAAAAGAGAAAGAGAAAAACGGAAATAAGAAAGAAGTAAAAAAATAAAAAAAAAATTAAAACGAAGAGAAACAGAAAGAGAAAAAGAAGTATGACAAACAGAGATAAAAAAACGAGTAGGAAGATAGATAGAAGGAAAAAAGAAATGAAAAGACAGACGGAAACGAAGAGAACAAAGAAAGAAACAAAAAGACACATAAAAAGAAAGAGAGAAAAAGAGACTGAGACAGAGAGAGAGAGAGAGAGAGAGAGAGAGAGAGAGAGAGAGAGAAACAGGAAAATAGACAAATACAGAAAATAGAAAAAAATATACAATATGACAAACAGAAAGGAAAAAACGAAAAAGCAAACAAAGAGAAAGAGAGAAAGTGGGACAAGTGAATATAAGAAATAGGCAGAAATAATAACTAGAAAGGCAGAGAGAAATGAAAAATAATAAATAGGAGAAATTAGAAAGAGAGAGAAAGGAAAAAGTTGAAACAAATAAAAACAAAAGGAAACAGAAAAAGAAACAAGAACAAAAAAATAGACATAGACAAGAAATAGAAAAAAGAAATAGAAAGACACTTAAGAAACAAAAATAAAAGACAGACAAAGAGAGAGAGAGAGAGAGAGAGAGAAATAAAAAATAAAAAAATAGATTAAAAATACCAGGAAAAGAAACAGGGGAAAAAGAATAGAAAGAAAGAAAGAGGAAGATAGATAGAAAGAGGAAAAGAAAATAAAAAACAGAAAAACACAGAAAATACAAAGGAAAATACACAAAGACGAGAGAGAGAGAGAGAGAAAGAGAGAACGTGAAACAAAATAACAGATGCAAATGCAAAAAGACAAGCAGATAAATTGAAAAAAAAAGAAAGAAAAAGACAGAAGAACAGAGACAAACAAAAAAGGACAGAAAGAAATAAAAGGAAAGACAGAGAGACTGAAAAGAAACAAAAACAAAAAAACGAACGAAGAGAAACGGACAAACTAAATAAAAAGAAAAATAAATAAAATGAAAGTAAAAAAAGAAACTAGGAAAACGAAGAGAAAGAATGAAATTGAAATACATAGTAAGATAGAAAGACATGCAGAAAGATAGAAATAAACGAATGGAAAACTAAACGGATGAATTAAAAGAAAAAGAAAAGATACAAGAAAGAATACAGGGGTAAAACAAAGACAGACTGAAGGAAAATGAAAACAAGGAAACAGACAGACAGACAGACAGACAGACAGACAGACAAACAGACAAGTAGACAAAGAAAGAGGTAAACAAACTGAGAGAGAAAAAAGAAACTAGGAAAGCAAACGAAAAGAATAAAATTAAAAAGTAGAAAACTAATACGACAGAATGAGAAATATACAAACAGATAAAAATAATTGAATAAAAAAAAAAAACAGAGAAACTGACAGATAAACTGAAAGAAAAGGAAAAAAAAAACACAGGGAAAAAAACGGAAATACAAAAAGACAAACAGAATGATAAACGAAAAAAGTAGGAAACAATACAGAAAGACAAAGAGACAAACAGACAAATAGAAAACAAAACCGAGGAAACAGATAGAAAGATAAACGGACAGATAAATAGATAGAGAGACAAACGGACGGATAAATTGATAAAAAAGAAAAAAACTAGGGTAACAAACGGAAAGAATGAAACTGTAAGATAGGAAAGTAATAAGACGGAACAACAGACATACATACGGACAGACAAAAATAAGCGAATGGAAAATTAAATACACAGAAAAATAAAAGAAAAGAAGTTATAGGAAAAAGGGAACCAAACGGAACGTGAAAGAAAAAGAAAGACAGAGAACATTTCGATTGTTCAAGCAAATAATTCGATTCTCGAATCGAATTCAATTGGTAGTGACACGTGCTGCCCTTATTACATAATAAGACCCTCGATCTGGCTTTGCACCTTGGCCCTAGCTCGATCTCTCGCTACACCCAAATATAACCCACGATCTCCGACCTTACTTTCTCCAAATCACACGCGATCATTTCGAGCGTGATCTTATCGTACTTGAATCGCACGAACGATCATTCGTTCGCGATAATCAATCGTGCGTATGGTTCTGTTTTTCGTTTTATAATAATTCGTTCGTGTAATAAGTTAAAAGTCTATGTCAATATTAAATAATAGACATTAATATCTATGTTAAATGTAACATTATAAAAGATGAATCATTAGTATGATTCATTGGAATATTTTTCAGAATTTTGAAAATGCCTAAAAATATTTGAAGCATGAAGAAATGGCTAACACGCAACTGTACTGATTTATAAAAGAAAATATTTAATTAAATTTTTTATTATCATTTTATTCATATTATATTAATTATTAATTATATTTATTACAATGATATTAATTTATTATTATTATATTAATTTTATTATTATTTATTTAAATTAAAAATTTGTTGAGTTATTAAAAGAATATTTAGTAAATTATATGGGACACCTTATAGGACACACACAGACATATAGATAAATAAATTTTTAAATTGCTAAGTTCCTAATCATTTATTATTAAACAATGATCAAAAATTATACCAATCATTCGTTAATAAATATAAATTAGTAATTCAATTTCAATCATTACTAAACACCATACATTAATAATAAAATCATAATACATCAATAGAATTAGAAAAATTCTTAGAAATCAATCCATTTAAATTTAATTTATATTTCTTTTGATTTCACTATTGGAATATTAATCTTTCTATGAGGTTACAAGAAGAACACTTTGTATATAGAAATTTTTAATTACTACTAATTATTTATTATTCAACAAAAATCGAAAATTCTCTTTCAATTTCTTAATAATCAATATAAATATCAAACCAATTGAAATAATTACAAAATATCTTATAATAATTACAAACACTAATTATGAACTATGACATATTAAAATTAAAAAATTCCCATAAATTCCCTTAAAGAATTACATACATCTTAGTAGTAAAAGAAAAAAAAAAGTAAAAATAAATAGAATACGCGATTGTACTTAGAATTGCATCAGTATTATTGAAAACTTTTTATTATATTCCTTAACAAATTTATTTCATCAATATGAAAAGCAACTATAAAACTATTCAATGATCTAGATAAAAAAAAAAGAAATTTAACAGTTACCTAACAATAGTAAAATTTTAAAAAGTTTCCGATGAAAATGTTTCTATTAATATTGTTATAAAATAATATTATTCGAGTGAAAATATATATTTTTTTTTTTTAATCGATTTTCTTTGAATTTTCTATGTTGTATTTCTACGAAAATAAATAAATCCTTAAATTCGAATTATATTTTTATTATCCTAATTATCCTAACTATTCGAAGATTAACCCAGCTCGATGTTACAAAAATAAAAGTAATATTTGCAGGATACGAAGGGTAAGTGTCCACAAAGCTTAAGAATAACGGCATCAATAGATTTTATCTTTTGCCTGGAGTCGAAGCCGCTTAATTATCGGCATGGTTTATCAACTAACGAAACGATCGCGCTGAATCATCGATGGGATTAATTTGACTCGGCGTACCTGAGGATCAATGGAAATGTTATTCATTCCCATGGAATTATGGGACTATACTTACATATAAAGGGAGAGGGGATGTGTATGTTAATGTTCTTTATCATTTGTATCTGATACCTTCTTACAGGTGTAGTTACACGTGTTAACATATTCATTTCTTTCTATGTAAAATTATACCACGTACGTGATACAAGGATAATATTTTAATTATTCTACAGAATTCGTACTTTAATCATTTAAATGAATTTTGAATTTCATTTTAATACTTCGAACGATTCAATTCGATCGTCCTATTTTTATTTTAACATTCTTATTTTTTACTTTTATTTTCTTTTTTCTGAATTAGTTAAAACCCAGATAAATTAGATCAACGGGATCATGAATTACCCTCATGACTACGTCCTAATGATCAAAACGAAAGTTTGGTTAAATTGAATCGAGTCAAATTCGAAAGTTCTTGCTCGATGAAGACATTTAGCAACGATTCGTAAAGAGGATCTCTTTCTGAACGTGTGTTCGGCGAAGGTAAATAAATAACGAGTCTCGCTATCTGCATCGAAAGAAACAACTCTCTCTCTCTCTCTCTCTCTCTCTCTCTCTCTCTCTCTCTCTCTCTCTCTCTCTCTCTCTCTCTTGTGTGCGAGCTCACCGAATTGGTATTTAAAAATATGCGTGCCGACAGATGCGGTTTCCATGTCGCGCTCTTTCAGTGACTCCCATAAATATGATAAGACTCTATAGTGAGATATACGAGTCTATAAGACCGCCTTTTCGTGTACTTGCACTCGCACTCTCTTTCTCTCTCTTTCTCTGTCTGTCTCTGTCTCTATTTCTGTCTCTCTCTCTCTCTCTCTCTCTCTCTCTCTCTCTCTCTCTCTTTCTCTCTCTCTTTCTCTCTCTGTCTCTGTCTCCGACTCTAATGTAAGAGAAGTCCGTCGACCCTGAAAAGGACTTTACGCTACCACGAGATTATGCCTTGAACTTCATTAATTAGTCTGTTAATCGTAATCTACCTTTCTATATCTCTTTTTTTTCTCAACAATTTGCTGAGTTATTATTTTTCTTTTTCTCTTTTTTTTTTCTTCTTCCTTCCCTTCTCCTTTTTCAAAGCATTTATTTCTATAGTAACTTCATTTAGAAATCCATTTATTCTTGAGTTCCTACTATTCGTTCGTTCGTTAATATTTTTTATACTCGTCGGCATTTACAATATGGAGATCAGATTGAATCAACATATTCTTTTCTATTTTTTTTTTTCCTTATAGATCTTCGTCAAACAAATATTAATTCTTAGATTTATAAGGAAAAGAGAGAGATATGTATACGTACACGCACAGATATGAAAATTTTTGTAACAGATTTAAAGTTCTTGCAATATAATTTTTTTATTCGTTTGTAAAAGCATAATCTCTATGAGATAAACTTATATGATTTAAACTACTTGGATTATTATTTACTCGTATTTACACTAATATAAATATTAACCATCAAATCTAAATTCTGTCTATGAATTTTATATCAAAAGAAAATAAAAAGAAACGGAGAGAAGAAAATGCAAGAAAAACTTAAAAATTCGGAATATTTCTGAATACGTGGGATGAAATATTTCATTCGATCTTTTCATCATCGATATTAAATAATCTAATTCACGCACATTATTCGATATTCCTTTCTTATATCTCAACGAAAGAATATCGTATTTTGTTATAAAGAATCTTCAATTTCAGAATATTCTTCATTAAACTTAGCATAGTTCTCGAATGATCCTTCCGAGTCACGTTGAACGTATCTAAACAATAGAAAAATGTCGAGTAAGGATAAACGCATCGACATTTCGGATTCGTTTTGCACGTATCCACCACTCTACTCTGCTCTACTTCACTCCACTCCACTCCACTCCACTCTACTCCACTACCACTACCAGTACCACTACCACTTCCACTTCCACTTCCACTTCCACTTCCATTTCCACTCCAGTTCCACTCGTGGAAAGTTAAAATGGCCGTTGTGTGGCACACGTAGCGCGTACGTCGACTCGAACGTCGACACGCCGCTGGTGTTTCTGTTGATCGATAAAAGCGTCGCGACGCTGGGCGTGTCCGTTTCGAGCCAACTCCGCAACGCCCTGCGAATCACCACGCGAATTCTCCTCTCTTTGCGAAAAAAGAAGAGAAGGAAACAAAAAAGGAAGCCGAGAGATAAACTTTATCAGAGACGGAGATAACGAAAAGAAGAACGAGAGAAAAAAGAAATAGAAAAAAGAACAAAAAACGAAAAAGGAAAAGAAAGAAAGAAAGAAAGAAAGAAAGCAAAGTGAAGCAAAGAAATAAAAAAGGAAAGAAAATACAAGAGAGAAAAGAAAAATAAGAATTGGCTAGACAACAAACTTCTTATTATTATTTTTCATTTTAATTTTCTTGTTCGGCGTACTATATCTTTATTATGTCAATGGAATCTATAAGAACAACGATAAAAATTGGAGGGATTTTTTTTAATTACAGATACTTAATTGTTTATTATTATCTAAATTATAAATGATTAGAAAATTTGTAAAAATAAGAAAATATCCTGACTTTCTAATAATACAAATATTAAAAAAATATTTATGCGTCAAGTTGGTAAGATTAACGATATCTTTATTGTACTAAAATATAATATATCTACTAGTATTACTATTCTGATATATAATAGATATATCTTCTAAATTATATATATTACTTACTACAAATTTATTAAGTTATATTTATCGTATCTTTTTACTATACTATATAGATGTATATTTATGGATTAAATTGATAAAACTGATAATATTATTAATTTCTATTTTATAAGATAAAGCAAAAAAAAAATATATCAAACAATTCCAATACAATTTTCTTAGTCGTACCATTCGACTTGAACAAAATAACAAATATATTCGATATACTTTCATTTTTGTTTAACTCAAAATTTAATAGTCACGCTACAAAAACAAATGAGACTCGAGAAACTTCCATAAAACCTTCTTATTCCAATTATTAATGATAATAATTACCGAAAAAAAATAGCATACTTAAATGTTTACATAATTCTTGAATTTCAACGAACACAATTATTCAAACGAACATCATATCACAATAAAATTACCAAACCCATCGAAATGACAATTTTCAGATTTCATATTTAACTAAAAACTTCTACTTCTATTTTATTTAATAATCACAAAATAAAATTAAAAAAATATAAAATATAAAAAATAAAAAAAAAAGTAAAAATATTTCATACCTCACCAAAACCTCTTTCTTATTTATAATCCTAAATTTGAATATACCATATCCCAAATAATACCTTAACAAATATGACATAAACATGTATGTACTTTCAGTAATTCAAAAAAAAATCTCATGAAAATACCAAAATATACCGAATTGATAAGAAATCATGTGATCGTGGTTTCCAATGAATAGGAACATATCTACTCTTATTAATTCGTACAACTCGAACTGAACCGCCATAATAATCAATTAATTTTTTCTTTTCTTTTCTTTTCATTACTTTTCTTTTTTCTCTTCGAACGAGCACAGTCTTCTTTATTTCTCTCGACGATGTAGACGTCGAGACGACAGGATCCAGGATGAAGAGCTTAAACGGATTAGGAGGGTCCTGCCGGATGACTAAGTTTTAGCCGGGCCAGCGCCGGCGCCAAATTCAATTTGATCTTAACGTTAACTCGATCCCGCGTACGGTTACACGCTGAATTAACCGTCGTTGACAACGGCGAGCTAGCCGAGGGTTCAACAAAAATATCCCTACCTATCCACCTTTCTCTCTAAACCCCACCCCACCCCAGCCCCACCCCCACCCCACCTCATCCTACCTCAACTTTCCTCAGAGTACGATAAACCAACAAGTAGCATGCATACGTATCGATATTTATTGGATGTAAAACATGATCGAAAAAAAAAGAAAAAGAAGAAAAAACAAGAAGACAATAAAATAATATTTCGTTAATACCACATACTTTAGCACCTTGAACATTTATCTGCGAGTTCAAATGAACGATTTAATTGTTTTGATTTAAGTTAAGATCAATTGTTATCGTCTATAATCAGAAATAAGATTCATTAATAAATTAATAATCTTTCACTTACAAACAAAGATACGAATTTGTAACCAAAATTTGATAAATAAATTTTACTTGTCCCATTAAATGTTGTTCTTTTATTTTCTTTTTTTTTTTTTGGAGAAGAGTGGGAGAAAGTTAGGACTCATTTTTCTTTAAGAAACAAATGCTTGGAAATTATCATCGAGAATATTTAACGATAACGATAAGCCGATAAAATGGTAAACTGGTTTATGTTCAAAGACGAGAGTACTTAGGAGAATGTACGAGTAACATATAGGTATGTATGTATCCATGTATATATGTATGTATATATTCAAAGCACAAAGGAAGAAGAGTAATCGCGACGAATCCGATTAAACGCGCTGAAGAGACGTAGATCTGGCTGACGTTGCGAAACCACTTGCAACGCTGAATTCTTTCATATTGAATGGAATTTTGGAAAATCGAATTTATGAGATTGCTCAGCAGTTTTCATAGGAAATCGATATTAACGTCCTAGGAAACTGCAAAAGAATAAATTTTCATTCATTTTTAAACTTTTCTTATAAATTTATTTAATCAATGTAAAACGTAAGTATAAAACTATTTTGATGATTTAGAGAAAAAAAAATGTTATTGTTACAGCAATGTTATCGTTATAGCAATCTTCAGAAAAGAAAAAAAAAAGTAGACAATAAATGATTGTAATTGATATTGCGTGAAAACTCTTTACTGTTACTTTTCTTCTTAACAAATTTATTTAATCAATATGAAACGCAACTATAAAATTATTTAATAATTTAAAAGAAATATCTAACGATCTTGGGTCTAATTTGTAAGAAAAGAAAAAGAAAAATAAAAAGAATAAATAATTCTACTTAAGATTGCGTCAGTATTGCTGAAAACTTTTTACTGTTATTTTCTTCCTTAACAAATTCATTTAGTCAATATGAAACGCGACGAACTAATAAAACTGTTTAATTATCTGTCTTTATAAAATAAAAAAAGAGATACAAGGTGACTATACTTATGTTAGAGCAGTATGGAAGATGGTGGAGACAGTAGAGAATCGTAAAATTGGGGAGAACAGGATGAATTTGGTCCGTTCGGATCCGGTTTATCGAGCTGGAACAACAAGCGGCAATCAGGCATAACTCGATCATTTCATTCTTCTACCTCTGTGATCCACCCTCCCGTGATGCCCCTTCTACCGCTTGCCTGCCCTTCGTCCTCTCCCATCGCGATACTTACACGGAATACAGACACATACCTATAGCCTTTTCTCCCTTTTCTTATCCCCTCCTCTCTCTCTTCCCTCTCTTTATCTCTCCTTTCTTTCTCACGACTAAGAGAAATCGCAAATTTCAAATCCCTGAACTGTTTCTCCACAACGATTCCAATAGTCTCACTCTCAACGTGCTCTGAATATTTTTATCTGAGAATTCTTTACAGAAAGAGGAAGAAAAAGATATACATATATATAAATAAAATATATATTATATAAAGATATATATATAAAAGATATGTATGTATGTATGTATGTATGTATGTATGTATGTATGTATGGATATTCATGTATATGTATAATATATATATATTTACGCTAAAAAAAATATCCAGAGAAAGAGAAAGATATACACGCGTATACATACACTATTATATAAATATATATTATATATATACATACTATTAAAAATTTCAACACCCTTTTCTTATAATGATTTACGGCAAAGAATAAAACAAAAAAATACCTAGACATATTTATCTGAGAATTCTTTGCCAAAAGAGACAGAAAAAGATATATTATTATTATTATTATTATTATTATTATTATTATTATTATTATTATTATTATTATTATTATTATTATTAAAAATTTAACTGAATTTTCATAATGGTTTATACCGAAAGAAAAAAAAAGAATTAATGTAAGCATAGTTCTCGACCAATGTTGATAAACAAGATCTCGTTGAAAGATGAAAGTTTAAATCACTAATTAATTCGAATTTTTGAAAAAGCTTCATTTTCTTTGAAAGATATCGTGCGGGAAATGTTTTTATTTTCAAGAATAATTTATGTATATAAAGAAAACTTTTTTTGAAAATTTGTAAAATTTTAATTCGTAACATAAATCATCTCGTGCACTGCAAGTTCATTAGTTTTATCTCGCGAATGATTTTAAGAGAAAATATCATCAACAAGAAAAAATATGACACGAACTAAGAAAAGAGAAGGCAGTACATCGAATCTGAAGAATTATTGAAGCAAGAGGAAAAGAAAAGGAAGTAACAATATTTAATAAAAAAGAAATATTTCGTGTGAGTGCACGGAATCCATTTACGGAATTTGTACAGGTAAATGCAAATATTTATGATTCCTCTCCACCTCCTCCGCAAATGGAACGTATAACAAATATAAATAGGAACGAAAATTTATTTTATTTGTCGGAGCGACGAATAGTCTTGCACTTTAAGAATGATGTTCTTTCTACAATGGCGCATCTCCTTTTTTTAATATTATAAATTCTTATTTTGTTAATATTATAAGAGAAAAAAATAGTATTATAAAATGTCGTATATGTGATTCGATTAAAAGAATTTAGATTTATGAAACGTCGTAAAAATATTCAAACGTGTAGATCTATATAATATACGGAATGATATTTACAATAAGTAAACAATTTCAATTAGAAGAAATATGTATCATAATAAATATGGTATGCTTGACAAATAGTACGTAAGCAAAGTACTACGATATTGTATTAGAAGCTTTTCGTGATATTGTAAAATACATAATATTTAAGTATGTTTTTATTATTATTATTAATAGTAGTAATAGTAGGAATAACAATAATGGTAGTAATAATACTACTAATAATAGTAATAATAATCTTACAGTGAAAAATACATTAAAAAAAGTGCTAAGAAAGTTCTACGAACTCACATATTTTTATTTGTATTAAAATAATATATATATATATATATATATATATATATATATATAATAAATATTCTATTTATTATTTTCGGCTAAATAATCAACAAAATCTTATTCTTTTTTCCTTGTGCTTTCTTTATTACAAATGTATATACTAATTATTATATTAATTATTATTTTCTATAGATTTATCATCAATCGAAATTGTAATAGCGCTGCTGCTAAGAGATTCATGCCACTATAGAAAAAAAGATATAAATATTAATAAATAAAGATTCTATTAATACTAATATTCTAATCTATACTAACCCGATTGTTTGGTCACGCGTGAGAGGTGTATAATTTACGCAAGCTTACACACCAATACGATAAGCGCATAGTGGGATATGTAAGCTGTATGGGAGCTGTATATGTAACCTCTATCGTACTTGTAGTTCATATTTTGTTTATAAATTTATCTAAATCACAAAGTTGCATAGAAAAATTAATAAATAATCTTAATATTTGTATTTTGAGATTAATAACTAAAAGACAAACGAAGGATCTTCGTAATATTACGGCAGCCATACTGGCGCCATAACACATTTTTTACGATTTTCACTTATGAACGCACAAAAGTAAATATTTACTTGCTTCCCTTAAGTTATTAATCATAATCTAATCATAATTAACTTAAAAATCATTTTAAAACACACCCATCTTTAATACCGCAATACTATTATTATATTCAATATTTTATTATAATCTCAAAAATGTTGAGAGCCACTGCTCTAAGAATTTCTTTTCGAATACGACCAACGTATGTATATCTACTTGCATATATACATACATATGTTCAAAGATAATCGGTCAAGCGTAGGTGTAAATACATATACGTGTATGAGCGTATTTAATCGGTACACATACAGATACACACACATATATATATACATATACATATTCCACATATATACATACAACATTTCCACTAAATATGCACCCTCGCTGAGAACACCGTACAATTGGTCAATTCGACGGGCAACGCAGAACAAGAGGAAGGCGGGGGTAGAGACGGGTAGCACGGGAGTTTGGGGGTAGATTCAGCCCACGTTGATATTTCAAATGATAATAATTTTCATTTGATGTGGCGAACTTACGAATCGCGTTAGGATGCGTTCAAAAGGCCATCGATATACTTTCTCCTATTTTGGGAAGTGAGGGAGAAATATGAAGGAAGAGGAGATGAAAAATTATCGAAGGACAGGTTACATCGTTCGAACAAGACCATATGGTCAAGTTTCCAAAAGGGGCGGTCTATTTTCCTCGAAACATTTCTATGAAACATCTATAATCTTCTATTATTGTGATAACGAGGGTGTATCCGTAATTATGGCTGCTATTCGGATTATAAGGAACGTCGATTTTGTGGCAATACCTTTTATTGACACATTAACCACGTCATATTCGATAATCATATCGTGTCCTACATTCTGATTGATTTGCATCGGTATGATTATCATTGAAGTTGTTGTTATAACTAATCAGAGCATCTAACTATTCGGGCTTTTTCTTTTTTGTTTTATTCATTAGAAATATTAGAAATTGCAGCTTTGGAAAATTATTGGATTGATGGTTATATGAATTGATCTTCGTGATTGATTTTTATTTATTGTTGTTACAATTTTATTAATGTTCGGAATGGTTGTCACTTCTGAAAATGAAAGTTAGAACGAATAACTAGGATATTAAAAACGGGTGACATGATGCGTTTTTAGTGATTGCTTGTAACTCTTTATTTCTTTTTTTTTTTTTTTTTTTTTTTTTTTTTTTTTGTATAGATTAATATAGATGCAAAAGAAGAAATATATATCATAAGTATATATTATAATATCTGCCACTTTAAAAATCAAAGTTATTTCGAATAGAAATTTTTTATAAATCCTTCAATCAATCAACGATTGATTTTTATTAAAAATTTATATATTTTATTTATATATTGTTAATTTATATATTTTAAAATAAAAAAACAGTAGTACTCGATTTTCAAATTCATATGTTCATTCGTTTTATTGACATTGATAAAAATCGATTATTAAATTGATAAAAAAATTTTGTGAAAAATTCGTCTACATTACTTTTGCAAAAAGAAGAGTTTGACGGTCTTCAAAGTCATAGAATTAAAGCAGATATTTTGTATTCATTGCGTGTGTGTGTGTGAACGTCACTCTTTCCCTTACATATCCAACAATATTATTCGGTCCACTTGTCAGCACCCCTCGGATAAAGACCGCTTCACGGGCCCCATGTTACCCCGCATCCACCCCCATTTCTAATCCTGTTATCGTCTACGATGCTTCCATGTACCTACCTACCTACCTACCCTAACCTAACCAATCTAGTACTCCCTTTTTTCTTCACGCTGTGTGACAAAAAACAATGCCCTTAAAGGCACTGTATCCAAAAGAAGAATCTCGACTCGTGGGACATACTAATTTTTTTTATTGGCAAGAAAAGAAAGAAAAAAAAAGTCATTCCATACTATCGCATCTTTTAGAGATATTAATAAAATTTAAATCATTATTATTATCCAATTGTAAGGAGATAAAATACTACTGTGCGTTATTGCAAAATTTTATCTCGATCCAAATAAAAATATTACGTACAATAAAAATAAAAAAAAAATAAAAAACAAAGATTTCTTTGATCAGTATTTGTATTAATTACTTGTAAATATCTTCTAAAATAAAATTTCACTATACACGAATATTTTGATCAGTATAAATAATTAAGTATCACGATTGCGTCTGGCTTGCGTCACTTATATTACGTACCGACATTTCATTATAAATACTGACGATTTATTTCAAATATCAAGCGTACGTTTAAAAGTATTTATCCGAATAAATAACAGACATAAAAAATATTAACACGAGACAGGAACAAATATCTTTGACAAAAGATACAAAAATAATTTCTCAACAATGACGATCACGTTTAAATATTAACACGCACGTAATATAACGATTAATTGATGAGACCGATCGTGACGCAATAATTATATCTTCCGAAATAATTTCATTGATCCGATGAAGAATTGAAAATCGTGCGAATTTTACTGTAAAAAAGAGTTAATAATGAGGTCTAGAACGATCGGTAAATACAAAGAGGGTTAAAAAAGAGAGAAAGAAAGAAAGAAAAAGAGAGAAAGATCAAAGGCGGACATAGCAATCGTCGGTTCGCAATGCCGTCGATTCGAAATTGCATGCAAATCACAAGGAGGAAAGAAAGGAGTTTATTTCTTCCTTTATCTCCATGGGATCCCTTCGTTTCCGATCGCTTCCTTCGTTCCTTCCTTCCTGCCTTCCTGTCAAACCAACCTCGCAACCGCAAATTAGCCGCACGTACAACGGCTAAAAGAAATTTAAAAGAGGAGCTCCTATCTTCATCGGCCATTTCCATTGGCCCGATCCCTAACCTCCAGTCAGAGGAGTTTTTCTTTTTCTTTTCTTTTCTTTCTTTCTTTCTTCCTTTCTGTTTTTTATTATTATTATTATTATTATTATTATTATTATTTTCTTTTTCTTTTCTTTTAAACGTCGATGAACGATCTTCCTCCCCTCCACCATCACCACCATCGTCACTCTTTCATCATCCAGTACCTTTCTCTCTCTCTCTCTCTCTCTCTCCCTTTCTCTCTCTTTCTATCTATCTTTATCACCATCTATCTCTTTTCTTCTCTTTAGCAAGTAAGACATCAACCTATCTATGTATGTACAGTAAATTCATGATCAAGCCCAAGCCAGTCGACATTTTTCCAAGTATAATTATTGTCCTTACGATGATTTGCATGAATTTACATGCCAGCTCTCGTCTTTCTTGTAGTAACGTCGTTCGATTTCATACTCAGCATCACAAAAGAACGTTTAATTGTCCGTCTCCTCTGGCTGCGATTACACGAAATTATTAACGTCATCCTCTCTCATATATACGTATATAAGTACATATATGTATATATAAATATGTACATATATATATGTATATATATATATATGTATGTATATATAATCTCTTTTCAGTATTTTAACTTTTTTATTCATTTGAATTTGGCGCCATTGAATTTACAGTACAATCGCTTTTATCTAAAATGGACATATTGCTTCTACATAATTTAGATTATACATAAGTTTTATGATTATATAGTTTCACACTTTTTGTTTAAATTAAACGAACAGTTTCGTTATTATTATTATTATATTTATTACTATATTTTATATTTATGATTATACATATATCCATATACAGAGATTGAAATGTACAAAAATGTACAAAAAATTTTATAAAGATTATGTAATTTTTAATATAACTTCTTTTAAATAATAATAAAACATATAATAATAATATTGTTCGTTTAACTAAAAGAAAAAGAAAAAAGTTTAAAAATATATTGTCATATATATATATATATATATATATATATATATATATATATATATATATATATAGCATTTTAATAAACAAATCAACGTGACAACCCTCGTAGAAAAATCGGATAAAAAATCATTCGTATTAAGCATTCTACCAGCAAGTTCTCGTGTAAGGATTAAGAGAAAAAACAAGATATGGTACCTACCCTTCATCCTGAACGCATACGCAAGTATCGAGGGTGGCGTTACGCGCGTTCTGTCGATCGTAACTCACCCTTCTTTGAACGAAGTACTCTATTATTACAGTTGTAACTGTTCAACCTTAATTCTCCCCTTCGGCAGAAGGATGATCGTCGCTGTAGCAGCAATAGTCCTTTCCCTTTCCCTTTTGGCATCGGTGTAATCCCGTAAAAATGTAAATATCTTACCAAGGATCGTGTATCGTCCTTTGTACAATACCGTATTGACTATAGTGAAAAAAAAAAAGACAGAGAAAGGGAGAGAAAGACAGAGAGAGAGAGAGAGAGAGAAATAGAGGGAGAGAGAGAGAAAGTAAGGTTAGGAACATGCTCGTTACAAAGCTAGCAATGGGCGCAAATATTCGCAGATGCTAGGAGCTACGGTGCCAAGGAAAATTCGGCTTTGCACCACCCATCCAGTATCTCTAAAGCGAGAAACGGCTAACGGGATTTATTTGTATCTAGTAGGAGTATATATGTATATGTCTATGTTTCCTATGTACGTATAGATGTATGTTATATGTACATGGTTCGCGTTTCGATGCCCACCCTATCCCACCTCACCCCCTATCTCTCCCTCTCTCTCTCTCTCTCTCTCTCTCCCTCTCTCACTTTAACTGTCCCTCACCCTGCTACATGTACACTGTTACATGTACTAGCGCACGTACCACCTATGTAATACACTACATCGACGGTGGCCAACGGACTCAGGATAACTAACGGACCGGCCCGGCAGTTCATTAGAGATCGCTAAACTTTAGGGCGTAGACCAAAGGGACTGAGGATTTCGTTACGTCTCGAGACACACGTACACACATTTGTTCATCTTTCTGTGTATTTTCTCTGTTTGATATACTTTCTTTCATTGCGTTTTTATTGAATCGATAAATAGAAAAATGAAAAGAGTAGAAATATGTTATGAATATTATTATGTGTGTGTGTGTGTGTGTGTGTGTGTGTGTGTGTGTGTGTGTGTGTGTGTGTGTGTGTGTGTGTGTGTGTGTGTGTGTGTGTGTGTGTGTGTGTGTGTGTGTGTATACACACATATATATGTATGTATTTTTTGATTCTATATGATAATGATGAATTTTTTTATTAGTAGACACATTTTTTAAGTAATTTATTTGCAAAAATATATTTTGTATGATTTATTACAAAAATATACAAAATGTATATTACAAAATACATATTAATAAAATATATGTGTATATATTATATAAAATTACAATATATTTACAAAAATAATTATATAATATATTCATAAATATTATATAATATATCGATAGTTGTTTACATAAACTTTTGTTTTCTGATTAATACTGATAATGATTTTGTCGAATAATCAAATCTTTTCAAAGTTTTTCAAAATACGACATCAATCATACCGGCCGCCATGAATTTTCTGAAATTTCGAATAAACGAAACGATTGTATAAGTAATTATATATCTGTAAAAGTATCTGTGTAAAAATATACATGCATGCATACATACATAGGTACAATTTATAGTCATTAATCAAAAATTATAGTCATTAGACTTCAAATTTTGTTTACGAGTTTGCTTCCAGAGATACCAGAGCAGCCATATTGGTAGAGCAGAGTCAGAGCCTTGGAATATTCCATAACGATCGACCTAACATCATCTCTCATAAAATCCTCGATCTCTGATTAGCCGAAAGTCAGAAGCCTACGGGGGTATTAAAAAAAAGAACACCGTTGAGTACCACAGGAAAAGGATCAGCCTATTTAATGACAGAGGCGTGTTTACGGTAGGCAATGTCGCCTAGTTTTTGTCCCGTCTGACTGAGTAGAAGGACCCAGGCGGCATTCTTAATGAAAGTTTGATTGGCCAAAATGGAGGTAGGAAAAGAAGAGCAAGCGAGCTAGAGAGTGAGAGAGCAAAAAAACCAGAAGAGAGATAGACAGAGAGAGAGAGAGAGAGAGAGAGAGAGAGAAAGAGAGAGAAAAGTGGTGGGGCAGAGGGATTAAAGTGGGGGAAAAAATTTCGCAAAATGATTCGCAGATATTTACGTGATCCCCGCGCCCTCCAGCGGCACCCCAAAGGTACGACCAGTTAACAGCCATCCGGTGCTCCAAACTGAGATTATAAATCAAGCAATCAACCGCCATAAATGTCCGCCCACGCGATCGCGCCTCGACTTTTTTCCGGTAATCGTTGCGAACAACTTTTAAAGGGCACTTTCATTTTTTATTATGCCTCTATTTTCGGGTTGCAAAAGGTACCAGGGTTCTTCTCTACGGTTGTCCACGATTTTAGAAGGGGCGCTGTGTAGCGATTGCTGCTGCTGCTGTTACTGCTGCTGTTGGAAGAAAAGGGGAAGGGGAAAAGAGACGGAGACCTCGATTGTTGCCCCAACAAAAACCGCGAAGGGTGCATCGCGATAAAAGGGAATCAGGGCCTGGCGGCCATTGTTGCCGGTGGTTAAACTCTCGCATATATAATCGAGGACTTTGAACGCACAATGCGTCATAAATCAGCGATCATTGCGAGAGCGAGAAAGAGAATGTTTCTTCTTGTGCGAATCTTCTTCTTCTTCCTCTACCACTTTTCCTTCTTCTCTTTTATAAAAATAAAACGAAAAAGAGAGAGATAACTAACGCAGAACTTGAATACACAGTTTCGTTAGTATCTCTAGATCCACCCTGTCCCCTCCTTTTCTAACCACCCCTTTATCAATATTATTAATATCACTAATATCACCATTAATGAAAATTTCTCATCGCCATTTTTGACAACATTTTTCGCCGCCATTTTATTAGATTCATCACCGTCATTTTGAATACTTTTTAAGAATAAATAGTATAACGAATTTTGTATTCGTCGGAGTGTTGTTAAGCTTGTAAATACGTACGTGAGAGAACGATGAGTGATAGGTATGCTGATTTGTATTCAACGACGGTGTGGTTACGCTCGTCACCGTATTCGCGAGATGAGACGAAAACGAAATGAAATCCTGGATTTGCGATTTATTCCACTCGCGAATTCCACCGAGAGAGTTTATTAATCCAATAACGATCGACCTATACTCCTGTCAACGACCACTGCGACTGATGCGAGACACGTATTTCGTTCCCTGCGTACGAGCAGCAGTGGGTATATGTATAACAGGACATACATACCCCGATGACGCACTTCAATGTTATTAACTTGGACTAAATTTCTTTTTCTTTACTTTCTTCTTTTTTTTTCCTTTTCTTTTTTTAAACGCGACTTAACGTATTCCTCTCAAAAAGTATTTTCCTCGAAATTTGTCGATTATGCCAGTGATTATGAAAGTTGACTAAATTCTCGAAATGATGGGCAGTTATTATGAGAGTCGACCGAACGAACGAATTCGGTATAATGCTAATGATAATAAAAGTTGAGACGGTGTTCGAACGGTGTTAGTGATGCATAAAAGTATGACCAAAGTTAAAAATTATACTTAGAATATATTTGAATCGTTATCTATGTGAAAATAAAAAAAAGAAGGATAGAGTCAACTTTTTTCTTTTTTACATTTTTATAAATATTACCTTAATCAGTTGATAAGTGAAGATGAGTTTTCAAAGGTAGCTTAATGAAAACTGAGACAAAAATGCGATAATGCAAATATAACATTGTTTATTTTATAAACGTAGGACGAATGACCGCAGATCATTAGAAAAATAAGACGTACAAAATATAATATTCCGATGAAACGCATTACGTACTTATTGCACGCGCACATGGCAATATCTTCTACTGCAGTCTAATCGTTAGAAAAATGTATACAAGATCAGACCGTTGATAACGTGTTAGTGTAACGTTCGTTTTTAGATTATTATAAAACAACGTTTGTTGCCGTATCACTACTCTTATCTCGTTATTAAATGATTTCCATGGACAGAAACGTTGCGATTAATCGCAAAATGCCCTAAACGTAAATGTTTGACTTTTTATAATTATCATGATCTCTTTCTCATCGAATAGAATGAATTGTTATATACATACATAAACGCTATATATGTATATTATGTATCTCGTTTAACGAGTTCCTCGATTTGATCTCTTCAAACGATCATAATTTTCGTATTACTGTATACGTATATCTATATGTATATGTATATGTATATGTATACATATGTATATATATATATATATGCATATAGTAGTCGACATATAACAATATAATTAACAATAATATTTTGGATAGGAAGAAACAATTTGATAGAAAAATGCACCTCTCGTTGTTTTACCTGAACCTAATCACGAATTCACGAGAGCATTAGGATGATAATTTGTTAAGGAGAATTTAGGGTCTTGCCAGCTAATGCAGCTGCTTTGGAAAGTACAATTTGAATGTCCATCGATGGAAAATTCTAAAAAGACGAACAATAAAGAGTTAAATCATGATTTTGTTTCTTAAATTTTATATCATAAATAATTTTTATTATATGAAAATGTATATTTTTAATCGTCTTTCTATTATTATTATTATTTTTTTATTGTTATTGTTATTATTCTATTAAATAGTATATCTTACTTGCAAGAGTTTTACATTCGTTGCAAAATCACCAGCCAAAAGTTGGTCCCGCAATAATCTATAACATGAATTTCATCAATAAGAAAATATTTGTATGATAAAAATTTTAATATAATTTTATATACATACAAAATCATTGCACAGCATATATGTATTAAAAAACTGAATCTACTCTCATCGGCAAAAAGGGAATCCCAGATTCTCATGACATCAGGTAATGGAAATTCTTGTGAAAGAAGAAGAGTGAGCCATCTAAAAAAGATAAGTTTACGTCGATAAAGTATTGACGAAAATGTCGATAAAATATCAACGAAGATATTGATAAATTATCGACAAATACATTTACAAAAGTGTCGATAAAGATAACCAGCGAAAAGCTCAATAAAATATCAACAAAAAATGTTAGTAAAATAGAAAACTATACAACCAACAATAGTTATCATTATCAAAATGTAACAATACTCAAAATAATCATTTTATTTATAAAACAAAATACCTAAAGCTGTAATACTGAGGACATAACTCTTGTTGATGCAGTCGTATCCAAATCTCAGGATCATTGGCCTTAACTTGCGAAGTCAATTTACTCATCATCGAATTGATACCAAATTCTGCTTCGTCTAAGGATTTAATGAAAAAGTCACGTATTTCTCCCATCAAATTAGTGAAGCAGAAAAATGTATCAGCCTCAGCATGTTCTGTAAAATAAAATATATAGAATAATAAATGTAATAAAAAGTAATTTAATAAAATTAATCTATGTATCGAATACGCGTTGCAAACTTACCTCGCCATTTTTGATCTGGATCACAAGCGAATGTATGATAAATAGGACCAACAATCTCGTTCATACCCTGTACGTATCCTTGTCCTGGATTTAGTTTTGCATATAGGAACAATATTCTCTCCAAAACTTCCCAATGAGCCTCTCCACCTTCAGCTAATGGTGCATAGTCTTCTGCAGCTTTTCTAACGGATACCGCTATCTAAAAATAATATTACATGTGATACATTGTATAATTTATAAAGCAAATATATCAGGCATTATTTATACGATACCTGCTGCTTTCCAAAGTAGCACAGATATATAACAACTATTAATTTTCAAACATTCTTACATATTTGTTATTAATATTATAATTGTTTTATACATACTTTAGTCACTCCAAGACCTTTTCTTTCCACATTGGCACTTCTAAGAACTGTATGCTGTACTCTATGATGTAAACGTTTTTGTCCGCTGTCATTGACTATTTCTTGACAAGGATAATCGGTTCCTTGTTGGAAGAACGATATATCTGGACATAATCTCCTGTAAATAAATATATATTAAATAGATAAACATAAAAGAGAATATTTTAATTAAATATCTCACCTAACGTCTTTATCTATTTGCAACAAAACTTCATTATCTTTAAAATATGTTTGCCACTTGCTATCTGGATTCAAATTTAAAGGATGATCATGTAATGTTACATCCACTCTTTCACCATCGACATTAGTTTCTCCTGGAGTTACGATAAGATCCTCTGTAATTAATATCCTATATAAATCAATTCTTTATTTCTATCCTTTAATGTACTTATTGTAAATTATGTTACTCAACCAATAAATGTTTTATAAAGTTCTCTCTTGCGCGTTAGTGTTTCAGACCAGCTAACTCTGTTTGGAGGTAAATAATTCAGCAGAAGTTTCCAACATAACGGTCTCAAGCCGCCTTCATCTGGTATTCCTACAAATAATCAAATAATATTAAAATTGACAAAGATAAAAAATAGGAGAACACGAACAGAAACTCTGTACAAGATAATTTTAGAAGTAGGTTAAACATATATAACAAACCATGAAAACATATTCGACGTAAACTTGTCAAATCAATTTCGTCCGCAATAAGAACATCATCGAAGTCGTTTAACCTAAAATACGAAAATTGTCAGTATAGATTAGTGTTATCAAAAATGTTCGAAAATAATATACATATACCATAAAAATTTGTATACAATAAAAAATAACTTACTTCTTTCGAAGAATACTCATATTGTAAACGTGTACTAATTATGTACATGCGGTTTCAATATGAAGATCTGTCGTAAACGTGTTATCGGCATTCAACAGACGTGTGGGCGTATTGTGATAGTTTTTTTCGCATTATTGCTAACAAATCACCAAATTAATAACAACCACGTACTTAACTATTATTGTTTTACACCGGATTAAACGAGCTTCTTTATCTTCCATAGTCCTTCGACATAGTATCCAATTCAGAATACATATGTTACTCGATTTAGTATCTTCTTCTTACCTATGGATAAATACATGAGTTAGACAAAGACAACGATATACAACTTGTCTTCTCACATGCAAATCAAATCGAATCTATTATGTTTATATTACATATGTATCACTTGTTGTTGTTATCACATTCTAGTGATATTATGTGATTTGGTTAATGTATAAATAATTATATTTAAAAAAATTGGATATACGTACATAATAACATAACCTTTTTCTCTCTCTCTCTCTCTTTTTCTTTCTCTATTTGGGAAATATGAATATTATTTATTGAAGAAAATTAGTAAATATTTATTTATATTAGAAAATATATAGTTCTTATCTCTTTTGATATTACAAATTATTTTTATAACAATAATATTTACTGTGACATGTATGTAGATATTTATTATGACATATAGGTATATATCTAATAAAAATTATGTCTTTTTAAAGAAAAAGAATTTTTTATTGCAATGGCCACATAAAATTCATCATTGCAAAATTTTAAAAATAACATAGTTTTCCTATAAAAAGTAAACAAGACATTTGAAATTTTTTTTATTGCTATACTAAAAATAAGAAATAAACATTTCTCAAATTATAGAATATCAAAAATCAGTAAAAAGTTGTTAACAAAAGGAAAAAAGAAAAAATTTGTTTGGAAGATTTCATACTTGTTCTTTCGAACTCAACGAGCCCGCTAATGGGCGAAACATTCCGCGTCAATTTCAAAAATGAAGTTTATCGAAATCATATTTTTCAAGAAATATTTATTTATGCATAAAATTAATAAGTATCACGATAATAATTACACATTTCATTCAATAATAATTACACATTTTACTATATTTACATCAAAGAACAATCAATAACATCATAAATATTCAATAATAAATAAAATTACACGTATAACGCCATCTAGATAATAGAAGGGAAATTTTTAAACGATTTCGTATTCATTCCTTAGTCGAGCCCGCCATTAGTTGAATGAACATTTCGCACGAATTTCAAAAATGAAATTCAATAAATAAGAACCAAATTTTTCAAGAAATATTAACTCGTACGTAAAATTTAAAAACATCACAATAATAGTTACGCGTTCCATTACACTTATATAAAAAAAAGAGAAGAAAAATCGTTTAGTAACATTATATTTTACCATAATTAAATTTGCGTAGACACTAACGCCACTCAAGTAGTCGTACAGCTGGTACTACAGTAAACCTATAAAATCATTCAAATCCAATTTTGTTGACAACAGTTAGAAAGATAATAATAAATATAATAATAACGCAATAAACATTACATTCGTGTATATATGATAAAATGAACGGTATTAAATAATAAAAAAAAAAGAAAAAAAAAAGAAGAGGTTAAAAAAACCTTCAAAACAAAAAACATGCTGGCATCCATCGGATTTGACACGTGGCCAACTTCACTTCAGATCTTTGACCAGAAGAAAGGCGGGTAACGTTCGACGCGAGGCACGCAGTACCAACCATTGTCCTTCGTTCTTATTTTCAATCGTTCACTTAACGAAATGAAAAATGAAAAACTCACGTGATCTCTCTAACACCTTCTATAAACACGAGGTGATACGTCGTTAGAGAGAGAAAGAGAGAGATAGAAAAAATATATATATATATATAACGTATTTTCAATCGAATATAATCATCGAATCAAATATCAGATCGGATCAACGTTTTGTTCTTTCATATTTATATCGCGTCTGTGAGAGATACGATCTGATTGGTTGAAAGTGAATTGTGCTTTTATCAATTGCTACGCGTGTGTGACAATGTGAGAAAGAAAGAGAGAGAGAGAGAGAGAGCGAGAGAAGTAGAGAGAAGAAAGATCGAACTTTAGCACATAGAGCGAAAAGTATAGTGAACGTTAAACGACAAACGGAAAGATAAGGAACGTATAAGTGAGAGTGAGATAAAGAAAGAAAGAGTGTGCTTAAGTCTATATGTGTGTGAAAAAGAAAGAGAGAGAGAGAGAGAGAGAAAGAGAGAGAAATAGAGATATAGATATATAAAGAGAAAGAAAGAGAAAGACGGAGATAAATCGTCTGAGCGCTGCTGGTAAATAGGATCGAGTGCGCGATTCCATGACTTTGAGGTTGAAATCGGTGGAAAAGCAGTGCGGACGGCACTCGTGCCGTAATCACAATGGATTTTAAATAATTCGTGTTGCGTGCGACAGAGAAAGAGGTAGAGAATATAGAGAGAAGAAAGTGTCGCTTGGAGTTTTGCGCCCAAGAGTGTTTCTTTTTTTTTTTTTTTTAAATTCTCATCACACAGGTAAATCTCTCTTCTCTTATGTACAAAGAGGAACCCACGAACGAACCGATGCGTTAACGAACGGCCAAAATGGAAGAGCAAAGCGTTCACAGCAGTATCAGTGATATAAATAGTGAGGAGGCCGTTAGAAGTGAGAGTAAGTTTCAACGATTTTCAAAGCATGTATTTTCAAAGGAATGTTTTCTACCAAAATAACTTTCGTTTCTATCATTTTAATGATGAACGCGTGAGTCCATTTTCATTTTGCAAATATGCAAGCACCTGTATGAACTAACCCTACCTCACTCACTCACTTGATCCTCCGTATCTCTATTTTCTTCGTACTTAAGTGTGTTCGCTTGTATGTCTTTCTCTCTCTCTCTCTTTCTCTCTCTCTCTCTCACTCTCTCTCTCTCTCTCTCTCTTTCTCTCTATCTTTCTCTTTCGCTCTCTCTCTCTCTCTCTCTCTCTCTCTCTCGCGCGCGTCTTGTATCTGTCATCTCCTTTCTTCCGTGAAAGATATGAGCATAGATACTTTTTCCTAGAGACCTGAACGTTAGGTGACTTATGTTTAGAAAATTAGCGAGCGACCAACCGATCAAATATTTCACGATTTCGCTTCTCCCTGTCTCGGCCTTGACTTATTCTCCAAAATTACGTCAGAGTCGAACGATTTTCTTACTGATGAATATATCCTTATATGTTTCTCCTATCGAATGGGTCGATGTATGTATTTACTCGTCCCTCCAACAATATTGCTTATCTTCGTTCCTATCTTATTTATAAACTATCACTGATTATCATTTACACGTTTTTAACTTACATTCGGAGAATAAGAAAGAAAAAAGAAAAATGTAATTTATTATTATTATTGTTGTTGTTGTTGTTGTTGTGTTGTGTTGTTGTCGTTCTTGCTGCTGTTGTTGTTTTTGTTACTATATTTTTTATTATTTCTTTTTCTAATTCAGTTAAAATATCAGAGAAATATTTAAATTTATCTATTTTTTTATTGTGCATCTTTTTTATTATTATTATTATTATTTTTATATTAATATTAATAAAAAGAATTAATTAAAATATATATTTATTAATAAATATTTTGATTTATTAGAAATTTTCTTTGTTTGTTTGTTTGTATAATATTTTGTTAAAATGTACAAATTTGCTTTTGTATACTCAATTTTTGAAAAGGTACAGAGGGTAATATAGTTTTATTACCTTGCCTTTATACCTACTTCTAGCATGCTAATGGTTACAAGATGTACCCACATTGTAATCCTTGAATGAATCATAAAGTTATTTAATGATCTAATCTATTGTATGAAGAGATTAAGCAAAGAATAATAGATTTTCTATAATAGAAAAAACTCAAAGTCCTTTCATGAGTTTATGATTATGCTATTATAATAGGTGTGATATTACAAAACAAATATTTTAGTCCTAAATTTCTTTATACCAAGTTCTTTATCTTTTTTTTTCCAATAATTGAATATAGGCTACAATTAAGCTAACATGTTGTTGTTTTTAAGAATCTGGTCTGAAAAAAAATATTGCTTTCCATGATAATGTTATTTAGAAACTAATGTGATATGTTTGTTATATTTAATAAATTGTTCTATAAAAATTGTATGGCATTTCAAAATCTAAACCTTTGAACTTTCAAATTCCAAAGTGCTTACATATATTTCTATTCAATGTAGATTTTTTCTTTTTTTCTCTCTTTTTTTTTTTTAAATTGAAAAATAAAATATATAAATATTTATTTTGCTTTCTATAGCTTTAGTGATACCACGTAAGAAGAGAATATGTTTAGTCGGTACTGCTGGTGATGATCCTGCTCTGGGCGCTGCTGCACAACAATTTAGTGTTCCAGTATTGAAATCGGAAACAGGCGTGGAATATATAGAAGATACTGCATATTGCACTTATTTTATACTCAAAGAATTTGAGGGACCTGAATATGATGCTCTTCATAAAAGTGCCCATAGGTATATACGTATTTATCATATATTTAACCTCTTTTATACAGTTGTATAATCATTATCAATTTCTGTAATCATTCAAAAATAATATACATATTTTCTTCTTGAAATATATTTAAAGTAAACAAAGTATTTTAAAGAAATATATTTTTAGGATATTGGGACCAACAGCACTTTTGCAGTTGGCAGAAAAGAAGGACTCATTACCTAGTATTAAAAGACCAATGTATACACAAGCCATGGTCGGCTCGGTTGTTGTTTTCACAGGATTTAGAAAAAAGGATGAGTTGGTGAGTTTTGTGTATGTGTGTGTATATATGTATCTCAATGTATATTTACATTGTATATATAATAATATTTATATTCCAACTTACAGACAAGACTCATCAATATGATACATAATATGGGTGGTAGTATTCGGAAAGAAATGGGTACAAAAGTGACGCATCTTATTGCTAATTGTTGTGGTGGTGATAAGTATAGATATGCTGTTATATTTAGAGTACCTATTATGTCAATGAGTTGGGTGACTACTCTCTGGAGTACTAGAGACGATGTTTCCAGTTATGGAAATAATGAAGAATTGGTAAACTTCATTTCACATTAAATTAATTATAAATGCATATAATGTTTCTATTACATGGCATAGAATAATCGTCATTTATCATTTATATATAGATAACAGCTCATAAACTAAAGCCATTTTTTGGTGCAAGAGTGTGTTTCTTTGGTTTTCCTGAAGAAGAAAAGAAGCATATGTGTGAAGTGTTACAACAACAAGGTGGCGAGCCAACAGAAATTGACGACCCTAATTGTACTCACGTAGTAAGTTTATGGAATAAATTTTATGATTATTTTATAAGTTTCTAATATACTTAGAAAGATAGGAATTAATTAAACAAAAGCTATGCTAAATAAGAGTGCAATAACAAAAGCCAATCATTTAAAATCATATGTTTCATTAAATATATCAGAGATCATATATATAATCAATTTATTAAATAAACTATACTAATGAATGACTTACAATATTATTACATAAAAAATACACTATATCCTATAGGTAACAGAATTAGGCAGTCAGCAAAACAAGAAATCCAACACTGAAAATAATGGATTACTATATAAAACAAATTCATCTAATGTCACTTCTTCATATCCAACAGAATTTAGTCCATTTTCCTTTATTTTTTATAATCCATATATTAATGCTATCCCTAACATCATGCCAATTGACTCTGCATATTACATATTAAATAACAAGAATATTATTCAATCTGAAAGTAAACATTATAACAAATGGGTACCTTCATCTAATCTTTCTTCTACACATAAATACTTTAATATGAAAGAAAACTATATTTCAGAAAATATTAATCAAGATTCAGATATTTATATGGATGATAATTTTTCTGATACTCAAACTTTATCTTCTCAATCTGACACTATCTCTTCTGAGTCTTTTTCATCAATGCAAACTGATTCAGGTATTGATATGTCTGTGTCTAGTAAAGATGGACTGGAGATAACTACAAGTTCACATACCTTTAAAAAGATACGTTCTTTTAGTTTGCCAGTAATATATAAAGTAGCATGCGATCCCAATATGCAGGATGTCATTTCTAAAACAGAATTGTCTACAAACCAAAATGTGATAAAAGAAAATTTTAAAAATTTGGAGAACAAATCAGTATGCTTCAGATCTTCTACATTAAACAAGAATAAGACAAAGTTACTTGTATGTGTACCTGAAGTTATCGAAGAAGTAGAACCTTATCAATCAGCTCAATTTGATCATTCTACAATTTTAAATAAAAAGGTAAAAAAAAGACGATACAGAAACTGGACAAAGTCTAAGTCTTGCAATACAATTTATAAAGGGGCATCTTCAAATAGATCACATTTTAGAAAAATTTGTTCTTATCCTAATCTTTTTAGGCAACATGATTCTGATCTTAGTGATTCTCTTTTATATGATTCACCTATTCCTAAGAAAAAAAATAAAAAATGTTTTTATTCGCCAAAAAAAAGTCCAACAATATTTTCGAAATTTCGTGATTTAAACTTTTCTCCAATGTTAAAAAAATATGTGTTAAATAATTCAACTATAGAACAGAGTCAACCTAGACAGAAGTATACACCATTACCTAGCTCTCCTATTATTCCCACAAAGATAGCAAAACTATCACAGTCTAAACATATACCAACAAGTGACTTTGAACAACAAGGAAAACTTTCAAACTGTCCTTTCAAGTCTTCTGTACTGAAAGATGCAAAAACGAAGAAACAGGAGGACGAATCATTACTTGTGGTACTTTTGTTTTTATTACAGAGTATTACAAGTCATTTAACTTGTGTAGATTGTAGAAGTCATGGGTGAAATGGTTAACCGTTGTAAGTTTATGTTAATCGAGTATTCATATATAAACATTTAAACTCTCTAGTTAATATCACATAATATTACGTAAATATAATAGTTTTTTTATGTAGAAGATATAGGTAGTTTCTAATACATATCTCTGTCTTATTATAAACAACTTATCTATAATCTATTATATATATATATATATATATATATATATATATATATTATTTATATAATATGTATTTTCCATATGGAATATTACACAATTATTAGTCTTCTAAGTGAAATGTCTGATATTTAAAAATATAAAATTATATATACATTATAACACTAATGAGTAATTTGTTTCGTCTGTGTATGTCTAAAGCATGTAAATTAACAATAATATAAATTCATATATAAGAATTATATGTTATATATCTTAGATTAGATATATGTTAACATATAAATGAAAATATTAATTATTATAATTTGTTATAGGTTGTGGATGAATCAAATGTAAATACACTGCCTGACTTGGCGTCTGTAAAAGCACACGTTGTAAAAGCAGAATGGTTTTGGACATCTGTTCAGGATGAAGGAGCAGCTGACGAAAAAGACTATTTATTTGAGAATGTAAGTAAAACTGGATCAGTATACAGCTTTTGTTTTTAATAGTTTATTTTACATTTAGTATCTAGAATCAGTACTATCACCAACTGCATCAGTTAGACGAGATAGTCAGCAGACAGCTACACCAAGTACAGCATCTACAAGACGAAAACGTAAACGTCTTGCCGAAACTCTATCTAGTTTGGTTCAAAATGGAACAGACTCGCCAGCTGTGCACAAAAGACGATCTAGCGTCAGTGATGCTGGGCATCTAAGTGTGAGTGGTAGTTTTCTTGATTGCACAGCGAGTCCTGATAAACAATTACTCGATGGTGAGTAATTTATAATTTTATTGAGTTAATCATATTCTAATTAAATAATTAATAATTTACTAATATTTCTTATTTTTAAATTATTATGAAATTTAAATTTTAAATTTAACTATATATTTGCATGCATTATAATTTGATAATTAAACAAGTTGTTTCTTCCCTTTACTTATGGTTCATTTAACTTATATAATCAAATTAATGACTTTTCATATTTTCATGTCACAATATTTGTCTACATCACTAATATTATCAAAACTTGGAAATTGGAATAAAATCAATAACATTGTAACGTGTTATATGTAACAATACTTTTTAATTTCATTACGACATGAACCATGTGAGAGGGGAAGACTTCAATGAATTACTTTGTTAATAACTGACAGATATTCCAGAGGTAGAAGCTGTTAATGCAGAGAGTACTAGGAAAAATCGATCCCCACGTCACCAAGTTTTTCTTGAACTAGTGCAGACAGAATCTAATTACGTTGGTATTTTGAGTACAATTATGACGGTAAGCAAATAATCTATAACATGTAATTGTGACAATGAAACATGTTACATATTTATATAAAAAGTTTTCTTTATATAGCTATTTAAGTCACCATTGGAGGATCTTATAGAAAGTAGTGGTGAATTAGTGAATAGTACAGAAGTAAAAATTATTTTTGGTAATTTTCCACCAATTTATGAGGTACATAAGAAAATGTTAGAAGAGTTACGTTATAGCGCTACTTATTGGACAGAAGATGTTAGTATAGGTAATATATTTCTGAAGTTTGCACCTGACCTAGTCAAGGCATATCCTCCGTACGTCAATTTCTTCGAAAATACAAAGGAAATGCTAGACCAATGTGATCAAAACAAGCCACGTTTTCATGCTTTTTTGAAGATCTGCCAGACTAAACCTGAATGTGGCAGGCAAAGTTTGAAAGAGCTCTTAATAAAGCCAGTACAGAGGTTACCCAGTATTAGTTTATTATTAAATGGTGAGCAAAACAAATAAAAATATAATAGAATGTGTATGTAATGTATTGATTATAATATATACCAAGTGATTCATATGTTTTTTAAAAATAAATTTCATAGATATCCTTAAGCACACAAGTAAAAGTAATCCGGATTATAGCGCGTTGGAGTTATCAATTAGCAGTATTAAAGAAGTTATGACTTATATCAACGAGGATAAACGAAAAACAGAAGGCCAATTGGCAATGTTTGATATCTTTAATGAAATTGACAATTGCCCACCACATTTAGTATCCTCGCATAGATCTTTTATTGGAAAATGCGACGTAATGGAACTCAGTGAAGGTCTAAGTGGTCGTGGCGATCATTTGGTTCTATTTCTTTTTACGGATATTCTAGAAATTTGTAAAAAAAGATCAAAAGCTTTCAACTCGTTAAAGAGTCCCAATACTGCAAATGGATTACATTCTGCAAAATTAAGCCAAGGAAAGCCATATAAGCATATAAAAATGTTATCTCTTAGTACTATTAGAAAGGTTGTGGATATTCGAGAAACTGAAGGTAGGTATAAAATTATTTTCAACACTATATATATTTACTATAGTAATAGTAGTAAATATGTAATTTAATATTATTGATCTCTGACAGAATGTCAGAAAGTATTTGCACTTATGGTAAGAAGTAACCAGGAGTTAAAGGAAAAATTATTTTCATTTACAATTATTGATGAAGATGTAAACAAAACAAACTATTTACGTACTTTATGCAGACAGATGGCTAATACAGTTTGCAAGGCTGATGCGGTATGTTTTTATATATTTTAATAAAATGTTTCTGCAGGAGTTCATTGTTAATGAATATTTTGCACATACAATAATATTACTTAGAATTATTAATATACATAACAATAAGAATCTCTTCTTTTTTTAGGATACGTTCCTGATAAGTCTTGATTCACATCAGCTGGAAATTGATACTAGTGATGTAGCGTTAGGAACATTAAGTAAAGCATTTAAGTAAGTACATGTATTTCTTTAAAAATATATTGTAGTTTTATAGTTCTTCATCTTGTGTGTGATCAAGATGATAGTTTCCTCTTATAACTGTTAGCACATTTTTCAAATCGTGCTATTATTTAATTAATGAGTATTATATTTATAATGTATATGTACAGGATAAAGCATTTAAATTAAAACACCTAAATATTTTCGATATTTATGATTTTATGAAAAAAATCTTTAGAACAAAATTACACTATTTCCTTACACTGTTATCATGTGCTTACAGTTTCATAGATGATAGTTTAGTCTAGTTTTACTATCAAATATTTATGTAGATTTTATATATATGATAAATAAGGCGGGATGAATACTATTACAAAATTTTATACAATTTTAAAGGAAATGTTGAAATCAATTAACTCGTTAAAAAAGATCTGTTTAACATGCATTTTTCTCAATGATCATATTTTTTAAAGAAGTAAGAATAAAGTTAAAATATATTCACGATGAAGAATTGTTTGAAATATAAAAAGAGTAGTTCAACTTTTCCTGTATTGCATGTTAATGAAAAAAAAAAATAATGGGGCGACGACTGGTTTGGTTGCAGGAGCCTATTTCATAATTTTTACCTGGAGTATATGGACCCGTATGTGTTCCTACTCAATAGCATGTGTGAAACTACGTTACATGTCCCACTACCGTCAGTTTTCGCACCAGGCTGATTACATTTTTTTACTTGCTTTTGGTCCTTAAACCCTTGCTTTTTAGAGTCCATCATTCTCATGCTTTGAAGTCAGAAATACAAAAAA